>NC_049908.1:17068292-17159222 GCF_001411555.2 Juglans regia
GTCTTTATGACATAAGCCAATCCCGAGGGTAGAGATTTTGTAAATTGTCTGCCCCTTCTATCTAGCGACTGTGAGACTCGTCATGCGTGTCGAACCATGATGGCGTGTTTCGAAAGATATCGTGTAATTTCTAGAGCACGCCCAGTGTTTTGAATGTGTTGAAAATATTTATAAGGAGTAATTCCAGTATTATTGAATTAAGATTTGATCTTAAATACGACAATCATAATATTTTTGAAGAGTTCCAAAAATATTATAATTGTCGGAAATCATTTTAATATTATTATTAAAATGATTTCAATTATTTAAGATATTATGAGATTTAAATTATGTTGAAAGCTTTTATTAATTAAATGGTTTTATTCTCTTTAATATGTTAAGTGAGACTTTATCATTTTATGAATGATGAAGGAATATTATTTTATAAACTAAGTTAGTTTAAAATAATATTTACCTTAATTCCTCTAAGCATTTTTAATTAAGTTAATGTTTTACATGTTTTCAAATCAATGTTTGAGATCTATCGTTAGATCGTTACGTGGACCCCCAGACGAAGGGACTGGGATAAATACCCAGACCCCTCACTTTTACCTCAGCTCTCTCTCTCTCCTTCCACTCCCCAGCGTACGCAATAAGCAGCCTCCCCTCGCCTGAACTGCTCCATGCCCCAGCCCGGCGCCGCCGTGCGTCGCCTACCCTCACTGCCAGCACCATAATCTCCGCCTCCCTCCGGCGAGCTCAACCAGCCCAGCCTCTCTCTCTCACGCACTCCCTTTCTCTCCGCTAGAAGTGCAAAGCCCAAATGGGCTTGCTGTCTTTAGCACCGCCGTGCGCCGTCCTCCAGTGCCACCACCTCCATGGCAGCTTCCTCTGCCACCGGCCACCACCCTCAAACAAAACCAGCACCTCCCACACAGCCACCTTCCCCCTCCGTCACACACATGCACGCACAAGGAGACCCACGCACGGCTTCATCGTGTGCGGCCTCTAGTGTCGCCATGCGCAGCACCCACAACCACCAAGCGACGCCATAGACCTTGTAACAGCACGCTAGAAATTCATTGGTTGAATTTCTATTGACTTTAGGAATCTCGTAAAAACCCCATAAGTTTTTACGAATCAACCAATCGCATAGGTTTTAGTCTATCAACATAGTCAGTGTTATCATTCACTATGGTGCTAGAAATATGAGTTTTATTTATTTGAGATAATTAGAAGTGTCAGATTGCATTATGGTCTACGCCATTAGACTCAGTGGATTATTTAGGATTTTATGGCGCAATAGCTTATTTTCATAATTCCGGACGAAACGTCTGTTGGAAATTGTGAAATTATTTTTAGGGGCACTTCGAGGTTGAATTTTTAGTAAAAGATTTTCACTGTAGGTTAATATGAATATCTAGGAATTTTTAGTGTTAAGTTTATGATTCACTTTTTCGGAGTGAATAGTAATTTCGGTAAGCGCACCAATTGCAGTGTTTCAAAATCACAGTGTGGAAGGTCCAAATTAGATTAGAGAAATTTTATTCAGACACTTGGCAAGATCTTAGCCACACTTAGTGAATAATATTAGACACTTGGCACCATGAAGAGCGTTTGATGGATTTGAAGGAATCAAGCTGTGAAATCATGCTACTTAAGCAAAACTTTATTTCATCTGCTCAACCAAATTGTGCCAGACCAAAGAGGTTTTCAATCCTAGTAAAACCCTAAATGGTGGAAATCCAATTGAAAGCCCAAAAGCATTGTTAAAATCGGAACCCTAAACAGTTTTTCCAAAACCCTAAAGTTGGCCTCCAAACATTTTCTAATCCGATTTCTAGCATTGTGTTTAATCACTTGATTAAATCACTTCCACATGCTATTAATCCTTCAAATTTGTGTTAAAACATCATTATCCAACCTTGTTAACCTTGAAAAATTTATTGGGCCAAGTGATATTGGATTTGGGCTTGTTAGCAACCCAAACCCTCTTTAAACCCCAAAATTTAGGCCTATTCGGTTTAGGCCCACGAAATTGGTCACCATTAGCATTGCTTCATGACAAAGTTTTGTAGCCCCACTTGACTGGTCAGATCTGTACAAGAATGGCCTAGAAGGTTCTTGAAATACAAAGGTAAAAGGCCACCTCACTCTTTCACTCTTACACTCTATCTTGAGAAAAGATCTTAGACTGATTTTTATGAGAAGAAAAGGCCAACACTCAACCTTTCCTTCAGTCATATCACTTCCCATAACTTTTCCTCCATAGAACACAAAAGACACTCTCGGACAGTTTTTCTTACCTCTTTTGAATACCTGTTTCGAAGCTTTTGTAAGTGTTTCCTCGCAACATTTCCTTCATTAAAGTTGTTTATTTTGGAGTCTAGTTTACGTGGATATCTTATTTGTTCCATTTGGAGATCATTTGATTTGTAAAATGTTGTTTATACTCCAGAAAGGTCATTCTAGGCGATAAACTAGAGAGTGTGTTATATTTTGGAGTTTTTGACCAAGCTAATGAATAGTTCTTGGTCCGAAATTTTTATGGAGTACTGTTAACATGTGTATATGATTATTGGTTGAGGATTTGTTGCATGATTAAGAGTTTTGGTGAAATATTTTCTTAGGTCTAGAAACTTAGAAACTGGAAGAGGAAAAACAGTTTCTGTTTTGTGAAAGTTTAAATCTTTTATGATTTAATCTTACTCCAATGGCTTTGATATTTTTATTGGAAGATCCTAAACCTCTTATATACATGTTAGAATGTTATTTTGAAGATATTTTATGTTAGTTTCGAAGATATAAAATTTTATACATTGAGATATTTGGTTAGGCCAAAGTGATGATGTTCTTGGCTAAATTTATGTTTTGGGTGATATTTAACCATGTGATCTTGAGTTTGAAGCTTGTATATGTTTTAGGACACCTTTGTAAACCATGTGATGTTTTGGTTTGAAGATTACTTCTTTTTAAGTCATGGATCAAGAGGATGATCAAAACAAGTTAGAAACAAAAATCTGTTTTGAACTTAGAAGAGAAACCAAAAAGTTCAAGTATGGTTTTAGTGATTTTGATGACTTTTGTTCATGATTCAAAACATGATTATTCTTAAGAATATGTTATGAGTGTAGTAGAAGAAAAATTTTGGTTTAATCATGAGTTTTGAGATTTGAAAGAATTACAACAAAAACAAAAGGAAATAGCCTTGTAAGTTTCTGCCATATAGAGTTTTAATGGTTGTGTTTAGTTTTAAATTTTTCTGAATTGATATTTGAGCTTAGGACAAAATTTACATAAGGTATGTAAATTTTGGTGATTTTTTGAGTTATGATGCAAAATCCTTAAGTTAGGGGTAAAATGGTCATTTTCCCACATGTAGAGGGTAAAATGATAATTTTACTCTAAGTTGATATTTCTCCATATTTCTTATTATTAGTGATTATGTTCTAATTTTTAGAAATCACTACTTTCAGTTTCTCATGATCGCACTTGAGTTTTGTCTCGAAGCGCGAAGATCGAGGTAAGTTAGCTTTTAACTTACTATCAGTTTAATGTGTATGAGTGATAAATAAGGGAACTAAAGTGTATGTATGCATGTTATCATATGTGTCATGCCAAGTCATTACATATTTATCTGTTACACATAATTTATTCTGTCATGAATTATTTATTTGTTACACAAGATATTCTATCACATATTACTATACATTGCTATACATTGCAAGTATGTCATGTTAAGTATACCATCTATTACATGTATTTCATGTCACGTAATATTCACTGTCACATGTTACACCATGTTAAGATATGTTGTCTGTTATATGGTATGCCATGTTACGAAATGTTGCATGTTACATGTATGCCATGTTATGAAATGTTCTCTGTTACATTTATGTCTCGAAGTATGTCATGTCTGTCGTCTTAGTTCATGTCACGTTATGCTACGTCAGGACTCTTGTCTTTTATGTCACGTTCATGTTACGTCACGTTACGAAATGTCATGTATGCCAGTTAAGTTGTTCATATCAGTCACGACCCTAAG
This sequence comes from Juglans regia, assembly GCF_001411555.2. Classification (NCBI taxonomy): domain Eukaryota; kingdom Viridiplantae; phylum Streptophyta; class Magnoliopsida; order Fagales; family Juglandaceae; genus Juglans; species Juglans regia. Next base: position 17,072,317 of record NC_049908.1, read on the forward strand.
CACTAGGATGGGGTAATATCCTAGCGGAACTCCTTTGTTCACGCTGGAGTGTCTAAATAGGTGTGAAATTCCCTGGGTTGAAGAAGTACAGTCAACAGGTTGCGAATGGGGCCTAATTAGCTGGTCACCGGAGCGCGCCAGACACTAACGCCGATGGTGTCACACATTATGTTACGTATGTCCATAGCAAGTGTGGCACAAACAAATAAGTCATGGGGCCACAACAACTGTGGAGCATACACTACGTGAGATACAGCAATTGTGACACGTAGAATACGTGGGGCCACAACAACTGTGGAGTACGTATTAACGCACTCACAACTGGTATAGAAACCTGTGATCTGATGCGGTAATCGGCAGGGACACACGGCTCAAGGGGACCTGTGTTGCACCCATATGGTCACGTTAATGATTAAGTCTATTGAATAAGATTCCAAGTTCAAATCATGTTTCACGTTATGTTATGTTCAAGTTTACGATCACGCAATCATGGTAATCCCATGAGATAAGAATATGTTTCAAGTTCATGTTATGTTATGTTTACGTTCACGTTATATTCCAAGTTCACATTTATGTTATGTTATGCTCAGATTCAAGTTATGTTCAAGTTCATGTTCAAATTATGCATGTTCACGTTCATGCTATGTTTCAAATCCATGTTATGTTTCAAGTTCACGTTCATGCTATGTTTCAAGTCCATGTTATGTTTCAAGTCACATTCATGCTAAACTTCAGTTTCAATTTAAGTTATGCCAGTTATGTTATGTTGTATGTCAAGTTATGCTATGATTACTTATGATTTGATTATGCATTCATGCTTTTACTGCCATGCATGCATAATTAACCTGTGTGGAAGTTTCCTATTAACTTGCTGAGATTTGTAATCAAATCTCACTGTGGTAGTCCCAACTACCATTCCCCCCGAATGGTAGATTTTGTTACAGGATCTGAAGGAGAATCGAGAATCGACCAACTAGAAATGATCGACTAAGCGATGGTGTGACGTAGATGGTAGTACAGTAGTTACCTCAGGTTACTACTTGTATTTATGGTGTTCAATCTCCAACACTCTTTTGATCACAACCATTTTGGACTAGTGTTGTCATCTCAGTTGTTTAGTACGTCATTATGTATGAGGTATGTTGTAAGTATTTGGGATATTTCGGTTTGGTGCATAGTATTGCTAAAGAAAAAAATTATCCACTGCGAATATTGCATAATGCTAGAAGCATGTTAGGAATATTGCATCTTATATGTCATGAACGGGGGCAGGTAACCTTGTGTTGCATGTCTCGACGCTTCAAATGTTCGTCAGATCCCAAGCGGAATTTGGGGGCGTCACAGACCTCCCCTTTCCTCCCCCTTCCTCCTCTAGGTGACCCGAGGCCCATAGCACTCATGCACGGCTTCTCCCTCTCTCCAATGCACGGGTTGCACCCCTCCACCGCCGTGCGCCGCCACCCACGGCTGGTAACCGCCACTTTGAGCCTCCTCAGGCCGCCACCAAGCCAACCCAACCACCTATGGCCCCGATCTGCCACCCACGCATGCACACTCTCTCTCACTCTCCCACGGCCTCTCATCCACTTCACGGCCTTGAACCGCCACCGTGGCACCACCTCAGTGCCACCACAAGCTCCACCACAACTTCCCTTGACCTCCCTTAGCCGAGCCCTAGGTCCAAACCACTACTTTATGTGGTGGGTAACCACTGCATGTGATGGACAGCCACTGTGCGTTGTTGACCGCCACTGTACACGGCTAGATCCGACGTGTTACACTCATTGCCACCATCACAAGGCCACCACGAGCCCCTTCAAGACCACACCTAGCTATCCAAACGCCTAAACAGTCACCGTACGCGGTTTAGCCACCACGTACGACCCTTCCGACGTCTTCGGCTGTGACGATCAACGAGCAACGCACGGGTTATCCCGTCAATGGTATAACCCTCTATCCCTCGTTAATTATGCTAGATATTGATTAGTTGACTAGGTTGTGGACTGTGCTGTTAGTGTAACAGCCCGCTAGAAATTCATTGGCGGAATTTCTTTTGACTTTAGGACTCTCGTGAAAACCCCATAAGTTTTTACGAATCGACCTATTCATAGGTTTTAGTCTGTCAACATAGTCAGTGTTATCACTCACTATGCTGCTAGAAATATAAGTTTTATTTATTTGAGGTGGTTAGAAGTGTCAGAATGCATTATGGTCTACGCCATTAGACTCGGTGGATTATTTAGGATTTTATGGCACAATAGCCTATTTTCATAATTCCGGACGAAACGTCTGTTGAGAATTGTGAAATTATTTTTAGGGGCACATCGAGGTTGAATTTCGGTATAATATTTTCACTGTAGGTTAATATGAATATTTAGGAATTTTTAGTGTTAAGTTTATGATTCACTTTTTCGAAGTGAATAGTAACCTCGGTAAGCGCACCTATTGCAGTGTTTCGAAATCACAGTGTGGAATGTCCAAATTGGATTAGAGAAGTTTTATTTGGACACTTGGCAAGATCTTAGCCACACTTAGTGAATAATATTAGACACTTGGCACCATGAGGGATGTTTGTTGGATTTGAAGGAATCAAGGTGTGAGATTATGCCACTTAAGCAAAACCTTGTTTCATCTGCTCAACCAAATTGTGCCAGACCAAAGAGGTTTTCAATCCTAGTGAAACCCTAAATGGTGGGAATCCAATTGAAAGCCCAAAAGCTTTGTTGAAATCGAAACCCTAAACGGTTTCCCCAAAACCCTAAAGTTGGCCTCTAAACCCTTTCTAATCCGATTTCTAGTATTGTGTTTAATCACTTGATTAAATCACTTCCACATGCTATTAATCCTTCAAATTTGTGTTAGAACATCATTATCCAACCTTGTTAACCTTGAAAAATTGATTGGACCAAGTGATATTGGATTTGGGCTTGATAGCAACCCAAACCCTCTTTAAACCCCAAATTTTAGGCCCATTCGGTTTAGGCCCTTTAAGGCCCACGAATTTGGTCACCATAGGATTGCTTCATGGCTAAGTTTTGTACCCCCACTTGGCTGGCCAGATCTGTACAAGAAGGTCCTAGAAGGTTCTAGAAAGACAAAGCAAAAGGGCCACCTCACTCTTTCACTCTCACACTCCACCTTGAGAAAAGATCTTGGTCTGATTTTTATGAGAAGAAAAGGCCAACACTCAACCATTCATTCAGTCCTATCACTTTACATAGCTTGTGTAAGAAGCTCTTCAGTCCACTTCCCACGAAAAGCAGCTCTCCTTTACACTTTTCCTTCATAGAACACAAAAGACACTCTCGGACAGTTTTTCATACCTCTTTTGAACGCCTATTTCGAAGATTTTGTAAGTGTTTTCTCGCCAATATTCCTTCATGAAAGTTCTTTCTTTTGGAGTCTAGTTTACGTGGATAACTTATTAGTTCCATTTGGATATCATTTGATTGGTCAAAAGTTGTTTAGACCCCGGAAAGGTCATTCTGGGCGATAAACTGGAGAGTGTGTTATATTTTGGAGTTTTTGACCAAGCTAATGAATAGATCTTGGTCCGAAATTTTTATGGAGTACTGTTAACATGTGTATATGATTATTGGTTGAGGATTTGTCGCATGATTAAAAGTTTTGGTGAAATATTTTCTTAGGTCTAGAAACTTAGAAACTGGAAGAGGAAAAACAGTTTCTGTTTTGAGAAAGTTTAAATCTTTTATGGTTTAATCTTATTCCAATGGCTTTGATATTTTTATTGGAAGATCCTAAGCATCTTATATACATGTTAGAATGTTATTTTGAAGATATTTGATGTTAGTTTCGAACATATGAAATTTTATGGAAGGAGATATTCGGTTAGGCCAAAGTGATGATGTTCTTGGCTAAATTTATGTTTTGGTTGATGTTTACCCATGTGATCTTGAGTTTGAAGCTTGGATCTGTTTTAGGACACCTTTTTGAACCATGTGATGTTTTGGTTTGAGGATCACTTCTTTATAAGTCATGGATCAAGAGGTTGATCAAAACAAGTTAGAAACAAAATTCTGTTTTGAACTTTGAAGAGAAACCAAAAAGTTTCAAGTATGGTTTTAGTGATTTTGATGACTTTTGTTCATGATTCAAAACATGATTGTTCTTAAGAATATGTTATGAGTGTGGTAGAAGAAAAATTTTGGTTTAATCATGAGTTTCGAGATTTGAAAGAATTACAACAAAAAGCAAAGGAAATAGCCTTGTAAGCTTCGGCCATATAGAGTTTTGATGATTGTGTTTAGTTTTAAATTTTTCTGAATTGATTTTTGAGCTTAGGACAAAATTTACATAAGGTATGTAAATTTTGGTGATTTATGGAGTTAGGATGCAAAATCCTTATGTTAGGGGTAAAATGGTCATTTTCCCACATGTAGAGGGTAAAATGGTAATTTTACTCTAAGTTGATATTTTTTCCATATTCCTAATTGTCAGTGATTAAGTTCTAATTTTTAGAAATCACTACTTTCAGTTTCCCGTGATCGCACTTGAGTTTTGCCTCGAAGCGCGAAGATCGAGGTAAGTTAGCTTTTAACTTACTATCAATTTAATGTGTATGTGTGATAAGTAAGGGAACTAAATTGTATGTATGCATGTTATCATATGTGCCATGCCAAGTTATTACATATTTATCTGTTACACAGAATTTATTCTGTCATGAATTATTCATCTGTTACACAAGATATTCTGTCACGTATTGCTATACATGCTATACATTGCAAGTATGTCATGTTAAGTTAAGTATGCCATCTGTTACATGTATTTCTTGTCATGTAATATTCATTGTCACATGTTACGCCACGTTAAGAAATGTTGTCTGTTATATGGTATGCCATGTTACGAAATGTTGCATGTTACATGTATGACATGTTATGAAATGTTCTCTGTTACATTTATGTCTCGAAGTATGTCATGTCTGTCGTCCTACGTTCATGTCACGTTATGTTACGTCAAGATTTCTGTCTTTTATGTCACGTTCATGTTACGTCACGTTACGAAATGTCATGTCTGCCAGTTAAGTCATTCATGTCAATCACGACCCTAAGCGCTAGGATGGGGTAATATCCTAGTGGAACTCCTTTGTTCACGCTGGAGTGTCTAAATAGGTGTGAAATTCCCTGGGTTGACGAAGTACAGTCAACAGGTTGCGAATGGGGCCTAATTAGCTGGTCACCGGAGCGCGCCAGGCACTAACGCCGATGGTGCCACACATTATGTTATGTGTGTCCACAGCAAGTGTGGCACAAACAGATAAGTCATGGGGCCACAACAACTGTGGAGCATGAAGTATGGGGCCACAACAACTGTGGAGCATGAAGTATGGGGCCACAACAACTGTGGAGCATACACTACGTGAGACACAGCAATTGTGACACGTAGAATACGTGGGGCCACAACAACTGTGGAGTACATATTAACGCACTCACAGCTGGTATAGACACCTGTGATGTGATGCGGTAATCGGCAGGGACACACGGCTCAAGGGGACCTGTGTAGCACCCATATGGTCATGTTAATGATTAAGACTATTGAATAAGATTCCAAGTTCAAGTCATGTTTCACGTTATGTTACGTTCAAGTTTACGTTCACGCAATCATGGTAATCCCATGAGACAAGAATATGTTTCAAGTTCATGTTATGTTATGTTCACGTTCACGTTATGTTCCAAGTTCATGTTATGTTATGTTCACGTTTACGTTATGTTCCAAGTTCACATTTATGTTATGTCATGCTCAAGTTCAAGTTCAAATTATGCATGTTCACGTTCATGTTATGTTTCAAGTCCATGTTATGTTTCAAGTCACGTTCATGCTAAGCTTCAGTTTCAGTTTAAGTTATGCCAGTTATGTTATGTTGTATGTCAAGTTATGCTATGATTACTTACGATTTGATTATGCATTTATACTTTTACTGCCATGCATGCATCATTAACCTGTGTGGAAGTTTTTTGTTAACTTGCTGAGATTTGTAATCAAATCTCACTGTGGTAGTCCCAACTACCATTCCCCCGAATGGTAGATCTTTTACAGGATCTGAAGGAGAATCGGGAATCGACCAACTGGAAACTGTCACCTAAGCGACGATGCGATGTAGGTGTTCGTACAGTAGTTACCTCAGATTACTACTTGTATTTGTGGAGTTCAATCTCCATCACTCTTTTGATCACAACCTTTTAGGACTAGTGTTGTGATATCAGTTTTTGAGTATGTCATTATGTATGAAGAATGTTTTAAGTATTTGGGATATTTCAGTTTGGTGCATAGTATTGCTGAAGAAAAAAATTATCCGCTGCGAATATTGCATAATGCTAGATGCATGTTAGGAATATTGCATCTTATATGTCATGAACGGGGGCAGGTAACCTTGTGTTGCATGTCTCGACGCTTCAAATGTCCGTCCGATCCCAAGCGGAATTTGGGGGCGTCACAGGGTGGTATCAGAGCAATACGTCTCTGGGTTTAAATCCACATGTCCTTAGGAAATGCACCAAATATTAGGCTTGGAATTTTAGTCTTCATTAGGCTTGAATTTCTTGAAGTATAAGAGATAGTATGTGATTGTAACATGTGTACTCGTGTGATTTAGGAAGTGACATGACTCGAGGTAGGATACCTCAAAACCCTGAGGGAGTCACAAATTAGGATAATCAGAATTTCCCAATGGATGGAGGATTAGCTGAAACCGTACGTTTGCTGACTGACATGCTTAGACAACAGCAACATCAGTAAGCACATGTACCCAGACCCGAAGTCAGGGATTGTCTGTGTGAGAAGTTCTTGATCCATCGTTATCCAAACTTTTTCTGGTGATGAAGAGCCACTAAAAGCTGAGAAATGGATTATGGATCTCGAAAGGACTTACGAGATCTGTGGATGTACTGAGGACCAGAAGGTTCTATATGCTGTATACCTATTCTAAAGTTGGAATATGGTGGGATACACAAAGGCAGCTTCTAGTTAGGGAACTAGGAAGTTTGGATGCATTATCTTGGAAGAGATTTAAGGAAGATTTGACAACGGATTCTACCCAGATTCTATCAAACAGCTAAAGGCGCAGGAGTTCGCGACTTTAACTCAAGGCAGTTGGACCGTAGAATAGTACGTCGCTAAGTTTATGGTGTTAGGAAGGTTTGCACCACACTTGATTTCTACTCAAAGGATGCAGGCAAGAAAGTTTCAAGCTGGACTTTAGCCATGGATCCGTAGCCAAGTAGCTTGCCTAAGAATAAAGAATTACCAAGAGTTAGTAAACGTGGCCACGATAGCAGAGACTGAGCAAAGAGGTCTAGCCATCCAGATCAATACCGAATGAAAGAGAATTTCATTGTATGCTACTGAAGAAAATCTAGAAATGAAGAAGATGTCTACTGGACCAGATAAGGGAGAAGGCATCGAGACTGGTAGCTCAATACTGACCACGTACCCAATATGTGGGATGTCCGGTAAGAATCATGGAGGCAAGTGCAAACTTACCCAAGGACTCTGTTTCAGATGTGGCCAACTTGAGCACTTGATCAGAAATTGTCCTAAAAGAGGCTAGAGAAATGGAACTGTTCCCATTGGAGATTCCAAACCAAAGCCACGACCTCCAGTACTAGCTTAAGTGTATGCAGGTACTTCTAGAGACGCAGATGCTGACGCCCCAGGAACTAAAGGAGTTGGCGCCGTTACTGGTATTTTTCTAAGACCTCTGTATTGTTAAGCTTATTTAAGGTTGATTAGATTGCAATTGATGGTACTATTGCATTATTGATATTTTGGGTAAGTTAAATCATTGAGGTTTATAACTTGTACACAGTTTGATTCAAGCGAGGCCCTATTTTTAGTGATTGTGGTATTGCACGAGAGTTTAGTTCGTACTCTGAATTGTTACTAGGTGATAAGAGTAACATTTCTTATTAAGAGTATTTCCATTCATACCAGTGCAGATATGGAATACCTTTTAGTAGTACGAGGAAGTATATTCAAGGTTGATGAATTAGTATCCCAAGTATTTGGAGTTTGTTGTGATTCGAAGGTTACAATGAAAATTGTGTTCGGAAGAGTACAATGTGTGAGATAAGCTTTGGCTTTAGTAGGATTCACTTATGATAATAGTTTTATCCAATCGCGAATAAATGGTTTTTGGCGAAACATCGTGTTTGTGGAAACCTAGACTGCCCTTATATTGGAGATATTTATATGGGGAGTAAAATCTTGTCTTAAGGATTTACGTGAACAGTATGATCAAATTCTTTGGATTAGAGTCAGAATAAGAGGCAGCTCATGATGGATAGAAGAGCTATGTCAATCATAAGAGAGAAAGTCTTGAGTTAAGGTTAATAGCTGATCGTTTATCGAGGTACCATCTAGGAGGAGGAACATTTCATTTTGATTATGAAGAAGTAAGCTAGTCCAAGACAGATGGAATTCCTTGAGGAAATAGAGAATGTGATTTCAGTTGTGTACGGATTAAATTCTTCCAAAATGAACTGCATGAATACTTGAAGTTTTAGATTTAGAGAGTATGCTGGTACGACTTGACCTACCTTGTGGAAGAACTCCAGTACAAATTGATATGATTTGAGAGAAAGAGAGTTAAGAATGGAAGATATATATACACGTTGTAGATAATTCTTTGAATAGAGATTTCTTTTAAGCAAGGATTCAGTATCCTAAAAGGTCAGCCTAGAAGTCATTAAGTTTAGGCAGTAACATTTGGGATTGTTATACCCTAATGTTATAGTGATAGTTATTTTGTATAACCATGTGATGGTTATAGATTAGAATAGTGTTGACTACGAGAAGAAGGCGATACCTAAAGAAGAACGAGACCTGCTCCTTGGGCGTGTTGAGGCATCCAGTGATGGGCAATACGTTGGTAAGCAACTTTTCCTTCTGAGCGTATTTTATGTTTGTACTTACGTCGATTTCGAGGACGAAATCATTTTTTTAGGAGGGGAGGATGTAACAGCCCGCTAGAAATTCATTGGCGGAATTTCTTTTGACTTTAGGACTCTCGTGAAAACCCCATAAGTTTTTACGAATCGACCTATTCATAGGTTTTAGTCTGTCAACATAGTCAGTGTTATCACTCACTATGCTGCTAGAAATATAAGTTTTATTTATTTGAGGTGGTTAGAAGTGTCAGAATGCATTATGGTCTACGCCATTAGACTCGGTGGATTATTTAGGATTTTATGGCACAATAGCCTATTTTCATAATTCCGGACGAAACGTCTGTTGAGAATTGTGAAATTATTTTTAGGGGCACTTCGAGGTTGAATTTCGGTATAATATTTTCACTGTAGGTTAATATGAATATTTAGGAATTTTTAGTGTTAAGTTTATGATTCACTTTTTCGAAGTGAATAGTAACCTCGGTAAGCGCACCAATTGCAGTGTTTCAAAATCACAGTGTGGAATGTCCAAATTGGATTAGATAAGTTTTATTTGGACACTTGGCAAGATCTTAGCCACACTTAGTGAATAATATTAGACACTTGGCACCATGAGGAATGTTTGTTGGATTTGAAGGAATCAAGGTGTGAGATTATGCCACTTAAGCAAAACCTTGTTTCATCTGCTCAACCAAATTGTGCCAGACCAAAGAGGTTTTCAATCCTAGTGAAACCCTAAATGGTGGGAATCCAATTGAAAGCCCAAAAGCTTTGTTGAAATCGAAACCCTAAACGGTTTCCCCAAAACCCTAAAGTTGGCCTCTAAACCCTTTCTAATCCGATTTCTAGTATTGTGTTTAATCACTTGATTAAATCACTTCCACATGCTATTAATCCTTTAAATTTGTGTTAGAACATCATTATCCAACCTTGTTAACCTTGAAAAATTGATTGGACCAAGTGATATTGGATTTGGGCTTGATAGCAACCCAAACCCTCTTTAAACCCCAAATTTTAGGCCCATTCGGTTTAGGCCCTTTAAGGCCCACGAATTTGGTCACCATAGGATTGCTTCATGGCTAAGTTTTGTACCCCCACTTGGCTGGCCAGATCTGTACAAGAAGGTCCTAGAAGGTTCTAGAAAGACAAAGCAAAAGGGCCACCTCACTCTTTCACTCTCACACTCCACCTTGAGAAAAGATCTTGGTCTGATTTTTATGAGAAGAAAAGGCCAACACTCAACCATTCATTCAGTCCTATCACTTTACATAGCTTGTGTAAGAAGCTCTTCAGTCCACTTCCCACGAAAAGCAGCTCTCCTTTACACTTTTCCTTCATAGAACACAAAAGACACTCTCGGACAGTTTTTCATACCTCTTTTGAACGCCTATTTCGAAGATTTTGTAAGTGTTTTCTCGCCAATATTCCTTCATGAAAGTTCTTTATTTTGGAGTCTAGTTTACGTGGATAACTTATTCGTTCCATTTGGATATCATTTGATTGGTCAAAAGTTGTTTAGACCCCGGAAAGGTCATTCTGGGCGATAAACTGGAGGGTGTGTTATATTTTGGAGTTTTTGACCAAGCTAATGAATAGATCTTGGTCCGAAATTTTTATGGAGTACTGTTAACATGTGTATATGATTATTGGTTGAGGATTTGTTGCATGATTAAAAGTTTTGGTGAAATATTTTCTTAGGTCTAGAAACTTAGAAACTGGAAGAGGAAAAACAGTTTCTGTTTTGAGAAAGTTTAAATCTTTTATGGTTTAATCTTATTCCAATGGCTTTGATATTTTTATTGGAGGATCCTAAGCATCTTATATACATGTTAGAATGTTATTTTGAAGATATTTGAAGTTAGTTTCGAACATATGAAATTTTATGCAAGGAGATATTCGGTTAGGCCAAAGTGATGATGTTCTTGGCTAAATTTATGTTTTGGTTGATGTTTACCCATGTGATCTTGAGTTTGAAGCTTGGATCTGTTTTAGGACACCTTTTTGAACCATGTGATGTTTTGGTTTGAAGATCACTTCTTTATAAGTCATGGATCAAGAGGTTGATCAAAACAAGTTAGAAACAAAATTCTGTTTTGAACTTTGAAGAGAAACCAAAAAGTTTCAAGTATGGTTTTAGTGATTTTGATGACTTTTGTTCATGATTCAAAACATGATTGTTCTTAAGAATATGTTATGAGTGTGGTAGAAGAAAAATTTTGGTTTAATCATGAGTTTCGAGATTTGAAAGAATTACAACAAAAAGCAAAGGAAATAGCCTTGTAAGTTCGGACCATATAGAGTTTTGATGATTGTGTTTAGTTTTAAATTTTTCTGAATTGATTTTTGAGCTTAGGACAAAATTTACATAAGGTATGTAAATTTTGGTGATTTATGGAGTTAGGATGCAAAATCCTTATGTTAGGGGTAAAATGGTCATTTTCCCACATGTAGAGGGTAAAATGGTAATTTTACTCTAAGTTGATATTTTTCCATATTCCTAATTGTTAGTGATTAAGTTCTAATTTTTAGAAATCACTACTTTCAGTTTCTCGTGATCGCACTTGAGTTTTGTCTCGAAGCGCGAAGATCGAGGTAAGTTAGCTTTTAACTTACTATCAATTTAATGTGTATGTGTGATAAGTAAGGGAACTAAATTGTATGTATGCATGTTATCATATGTGCCATGCCAAGTCATTACATATTTATCTGTTACACAGAATTTATTCTGTCATGAATTATTCATCTGTTACACAAGATATTCTGTCACGTATTGCTATACATGCTATACATTGCAAGTATGTCATGTTAAGTTAAGTATGCCATCTGTTACATGTATTTCTTGTCATGTAATATTCATTGTCACATGTTACGCCACGTTAAGAAATGTTGTCTGTTATATGGTATGCCATGTTACGAAATGTTGCATGTTACATGTATGACATGTTATGAAATGTTCTCTGTTACATTTATGTCTCGAAGTATGTCATGTCTGTCGTCCTACGTTCATGTCACGTTATGTTACGTCAAGATTTCTGTCTTTTATGTCACGTTCATGTTACGTCACGTTACGAAATGTCATGTCTGCCAGTTAAGTCATTCATGTCAATCACGACCCTAAGCGCTAGGATGGGGTAATATCCTAGTGGAACTCCTTTGTTCACGCTGGAGTGTCTAAATAGGTGTGAAATTCCCTGGGTTGACGAAGTACAGTCAACAGGTTGCGAATGGGGCCTAATTAGCTGGTCACCGGAGCGCGCCAGGCACTAACGCCGATGGTGCCACACATTATGTTATGTGTGTCCACAGCAAGTGTGGCACAAACAGATAAGTCATGGGGCCACAACAACTGTGGAGCATGAAGTATGGGGCCACAACAACTGTGGAGCATACACTACGTGAGACACAGCAATTGTGACACGTAGAATACGTGGGGCCACAACAACTGTGGAGTACGTATTAACGCACTCACAGCTGGTATAGAAACCTGTGATGTGATGCGGTAATCGGCAGGGACACACGGCTCAAGGGGACCTGTGTAGCACCCATATGGTCATGTTAATGATTAAGACTATTGAATAAGATTCCAAGTTCAAGTCATGTTTCACGTTATGTTACGTTCAAGTTTACGTTCACGCAATCATGGTAATCCCATGAGACAAGAATATGTTTCAAGTTCATGTTATGTTATGTTCACGTTTTATGTTCGTTATGTTCACGTTTACGTTATGTTCCAAGTTCACATTTATGTTATGTCATGCTCAAGTTCAAGTTCAAATTATGCATGTTCACGTTCATGCTATGTTTCAAGTCATGTTATGTTCCAAGCTCACATTCATGTTATGTTTCAAGTCACGTTCATGCTAAGCTTCAGTTTCAGTTTAAGTTATGCCAGTTATGTTATGTTGTATGTCAAGTTATGCTATGATTACTTATGATTTGATTATGCATTCATGCTTTTACTGCCATGCATGCATCATTAACCTGTGTGGAAGTTTCCTGTTAACTTGCTGAGATTTGTAATCAAATCTCACTGTGGTAGTCCCAACTACCATTCCCCGAATGGTAGATCTTTTACAGGATCTGAAGGAGAATCGGGAATCGACCAACTGGAAACGGTCACCTAAGCGACGATGCGATGTAGGTGTTCGTACAGTAGTTACCTCAGATTACTACTTGTATTTGTGGAGTTCAATCTCCATCACTCTTTTGATCACAACCATTTCGGACTAGTGTTGTGATATCAGTTTTTGAGTATGTCATTATGTATGAAGAATGTTTTAAGTATTTGGGATATTTCAGTTTGGTGCATAGCATTGCTGAAAAAAAAAAAAAAATTATCCGCTGCGAATATTGCATAATGCTAGATGCATGTTAGGAATATTGCATCTTATATGTCATGAACGGGGGCAGGTAACCTTGTGTTGCATGTCTCGACACTTCAAATGTCCGTCCGATCCCAAGCGGAATTTGGGGGCGTCACAGGGTGGTATCAGAGCAATACGTCTCTGGGTTTAAATCCACATGTCCTTAGGAAATGCACCAAATATTAGGCTTGAAATTTTAGTCTTTACTAGGCTTGAATTTCTTGAAGTATAAGAGATAGTATGTGGCTGTAACACGTGTACTCGTGTGATTTAGGAAGTGACATGACTCGAGGTAGGATACCTCAAAACCCTGAGGGAGTTACAAATTAGGATAATCAGAATCCCCCGATGGATGGAGGATTAGCTGAAGCCGTACGTTTGCTGACTGACATGCTTAGACAACAGCAACATCAGCAAGCACATGTACCCAGACTCGAAGTCAGGGATTGTCTGTGTGAGAAGTTCTTGATCCATCGTTATCCAAACTTTTCTGGTAATGAAGAGCCACTAAAAGCCGAGAAATGGATTATGGATCTCAAAAGGACAGACGAGATCTGTGGATGTACTGAGGACCAGAAGGTTCTATATGCTGTATACCTATTCTAATGAGAAGTTGGAATATGGTGGGATACACAAAGGCAGCTTCTAGTTAGGGAACTAGGAAGTTTGGATGCATTATCTTGGAAGAGATTTAAGGAAGAGTTGACAACGGATTCTACCCAGATTCTATCAAACAGCTAAAGGCGCAGGAGTTCGCGACTTTAACTCAAGGCAGTTGGACCGTAGAATAGTACGTCGCTAAGTTTATGGTGTTAGGAAGGTTTGCACCACACTTGATTTCTACTCAAAGGATGCAGGCAAGAAAGTTTCAAGCTGGACTTTAGCCATGGATCCGTAGCCAAGTAGCTTGCCTAAGAATAAAGAATTACCAAGAGTTAGTAAACGTGGCCACGATAGCAGAGACTGAGCAAAGAGGTCTAGCCATCCAGATCAATACCGAATGAAAGAGAATTTCATTGTATGCTACTGAAGAAAATCTAGAAATGAAGAAGATGTCTACTGGACCAGATAAGGGAGAAGGCATCGAGACTGGTAGCTCAATACTGACCACGTACCCAATATGTGGGATGTCCGGAAAGAATCATGGAGGCAAGTGCAAACTTACCCAAGGACTCTGTTTCAGATGTGGCCAACTTGAGCACTTGATCAGAAATTGTCCTAAAAGAGGCCAGAGAAATGGAACTGTTCCCATTGGAGATTCCAAACCAAAGCCACGACCTCCAGTACTAGCTTAAGTGTATGCAGGTACTTCTAGAGACGCAGATGCTGACGCCCCAGGAACTAAAGGAGTTGGCGCCGTTACTGGTATTTTTCTAAGACCTCTGTATTGTTAAGCTTATTTAAGGTTGATTAGATTGCAATTGATGGTACTATTGCATTATTGATACTTTGGGTAAGTTAAATCATTGAGGTTTATAACTTGTACACAGTTTGATTCAAGCGAGGCCCTATTTTTAGTGATTGTGGTATTGCACGAGAGTTTAGTTCGTACTCTGAATTGTTACTAGGTGATAAGAGTAACATTTCTTATTAAGAGTATTTCCATTCATACCAGTGCAGATATGGAATACCTTTTAGTAGTACGAGGAAGTATATTCAAGGTTGATGAATTAGTATCCCAAGTATTTGGAGTTTGTTGTGATTCGAAGGTTACAATGAAAATTGTGTTCGGAAGAGTACAATGTGTGAGATAAGCTTTGGCTTTAGTAGGATTCACTTATGATAATAGTTTTGTCCAATCGCGAATAAATGGTTTTTGGCGAAACATCGTGTTTGTGGAAACCTAGACTGCCCTTATATTGGAGATATTTATATGGGGAGTAAAATCTTGTCTTAAGGATTTACGTGAACAGTATGATCAAATTCTTTGGATTAGAGTCAGAATAAGAGGCAGCTCATGATGGATAGAAGAGCTATGTCAATCATAAGAGAGAAAGTCTTGAGTTAAGGTTAATAGCTGATCGTTTATCGAGGTACCATCTAGGAGGAGGAACATTTCATTTTGATTATGAAGAAGTAAGCTAGTCCAAGACAGATGGAATTCCTTGAGGAAATAGAGAATGTGATTTCAGTTGTGTACGAATTAAATTCTTCCAAAATGAACTGCATGAATACTTGAAGTTTTAGATTTAGAGAGTATGCTGGTACGACTTGACCTACCTTGTGGAAGAACTCCAGTACAAATTGATATGATTTGAGAGAAAGAGAGTTAAGAATGGAAGATATATATACACGTTGTGGATAATTCTTTGAATAGAGATTTCTTTTAAGCAAGGATTCAGTATCCTAAAAGGTCAGCCTAGAAGTCATTAAGTTTAGGCAGTAACATTTGGGATTGTTATACCCTAATGTTATAGTGATAGTTATTTTGTATAACCATGTGATGGTTATAGATTAGAATAGTGTTGACTACGAGAAGAAGGCGATACCTAAAGAAGAACGAGACCTGCTCCTTGGGCGTGTCCTCTAATTTACGCAAACCTAGGCCCCCTTCCTTTTCTGGCTTACAAATATTTTCCCACGACACCCACTTTTTTTTGCCTTTACCATTAACCTCCCCCCAAAAAAATGTACTCATCATACGATTTAAAACTTTAATAATAGATTGAGGAACCTGCAAAACAGCAAATAAATGTAAAGCCATACTAGAAAGCACGTGCCGAAGAAGTATTAGACGGCCACCCGATGAGAGTAGCTTCATTTTCCAACCACTAATTTTTTTCCAAACTTTGTTAACCATTTCTTCCAAATGCACATGCTTTAGACGCCCCGATACAATCGGAACCCCTAGGTATTTAAAGGGAAAGGATCCTTCTGAGAACCCTGTCAGTCTTTTTAGGGCTCTCTTACAAGCAGCAGGAATTTTTGAAGAAAAAATATAGCTGTTTTCTCTTTATTAATCATCTGACCCAACCATGCTTCATACTTTTCAAATACCAATAAAAGTTCCCTAAAAGATCGCTTACCCCCATTCAAAAAAATCATAATGTCATCTGCGTACATAAGGTGAGAAATATGAGGAGTACCTCTAGGATGGGAGAAATTCCCAATCTTGTGTGATGACACACTCTGCTTCAAAAGACCAGATAGGACTTCCTGAATAATAATAAAAAGATAAGGCGATAATGGGTCCCCCTGACGTAACCCACGACCACCTTGGAAAAAACCTCTCATCATTCCATTAAGCATTACAGAGTACCAAATATTCGAAATGCAAGCACGAATTAAATCACAAAAAGAAGGAGAAAATCCAAAACAACGAAGAACCTCCAACAAAAAATTCCAATCTACTCGATCGTATGCTTTAGCCATATCAACTTTAATCAAAATATTTCCTCCATGAGAGTCCTTGTTCAGGGAATGAACCATTTCCTGAGTAATACTAATATTCTCAAAAATATTCCTCCCAGGTATAAAAGCTCCTTGCTCAAGGGATATCAATTTGGGAAGAAAATTTGCCACACGATTTTCTATAATTTTAGAACAAATTTCATAGAATACCAAACACAGACTTATAGGCCTAAATTTGTCAAATCCAGTAGGCACGTCTGTCTTCGGGATTAGCACAATAAAAGAAGCCAAATAGAACCTCAGAAGTTTTTTGAAAATAAAAAATTCAGAAACGGCTGCCAAGACATCCATCTTAATAACCTCCCAACAAGTTTTAAAAAAACCTGCTCCAAAACCATCTGGCCCAGGAGAACTGTTTATAGGAATCGAAGAAAGAGCCTCCTTTACTTCATCCAATGAAGGGATACGACAAAGACAAGTACAATCCTCAACATCAATAATCGGCGAAATCAAATCTGATAAATCCGGGAGTGCTCGTGACTGGTTAGTATTCTTAAGAAAATCCACAAAATACTCAACAACTCCATTATGAATTTCTTCTGGCGAATTAAACTCAACCCCATCCGGAGTTCTCATTCCTTTGATTCTTTTACGTCTTTTATTAGCTAACCATACATGAAAAAATTTAGAATTACGATCATCGTCCATATTCCATTTTATTTTAGCCATTTGAGCTAATCTGATATCTTCCCTACGTCTCCAAGAGTACAAATCATTCGAGGCCACCACAAGCTCCCTCTCAGCAACAATATCCCACTCTCTTTGCAGACGCCCTTCTAGACCCTCAACCTTCGCTTCCAAAGATTCAATATGAGCATTGGTCCTACCAAACACTCGCTTATTCCATTCACGAAGAGCCACTTTCACCTTTTTAAGCTTACAAGCAAGAATAACAAGCCCCGTCCCAACCACCGGCACAGACCACACCTGCTTTACAAAATCAATAAATTCTGGATGCTCAACCCACATTTGCTGAAATCGAAATGGAGGAGGACCATAGGAATAAGGATCCTTAAGAAATTCAATCAGCATAGGACAATGATCAGAAGTCATCCTTGGTAAGTATGAACAAGACGCCGTAGGGTACAAAGACATTAAATTTGCATCCAATAAAACACGATCCAGCTTAGCCCAAGCTCTAGCTAATCCACTCTGGCCATTACACCAAGAAAATTTACTACCTTGTGCACTTAAATCAATTAAACCACCCTCATGGATCCATTGGTTAAAATCATCCATAGCCACTATTGGCCTAGGATGACCACCCCTCATTTCCAAATTCGTACGAATAATGTTAAAATCGCCAGCAAACAAACAAGGATCCTCATTCATACTATTCCACCTCAAGTCCTCCCATAGAACCCGCCTATCCATCATATTACACTTTGCATAAATAAAATTACCCAAATATTGAAATTGACCCTCAACTATCTTTAGAGACAAAAACTATGAGGTCATCCGAATAATTTGTACATTTAAATCATTCATCCACAAGACCCATATTTTCCCACCAACTTCTTCGTTAGAAATTACATTATCAAAATGAAGAGTCCGCATGTAGGATTGAGCTTTAACAAAATTCTGGAAAGGCTCCATTAAGACTACCATCTTACAATTCAACTTTCTTTGCAATATTTTTAAACGTCCCATAGAGGACCCTAGTCCCCTAATGTTCCACACCAAAATAGAACCTATCATAGAGACAATTTTGTGGCTCGAGTAATCACTCGATTAGAACTCCTAATTTTCTGGAATTTTTTTTCCTATATTTCCTCTTCCCAGTTTCTTCCTCTATGTCTGAATGATACTCCTTGTCCTGTGAAAAAACTTCCGCATGAATATTAGGCTCCGGATCCGATAATGACCCTTCTTCCGAACAGAATGCATCATCAGTCAACTGGGCCTCTTCCGTAAACACTGTTTCCACCTCCGCCAAAGGCTCTGTTTCCGTAGCCTTCTCTGCCTCTCGCCTCACTGCATCCGATTGCAACATATCATTATTTTCCCTCACCTCAGCAAAACTGTCTGTATTAACTGCCTCCCCAATTTATGTTTCCACTACTAACTCTTCAATCATCAAAGCAGATGCAGAAGCCCCTAAGATCAAATTAACATCCGCATACTCTGCATCTACTTGTTCTGCATTAATTCTTGGTAATGCTAAAACCTTAGACCCAAGAACCAACTTTGTTTGGTCTTCCACCCCAGGTTCCTCCATAGCTGGTTCTTTAGGCTCTTCCAATACTAGTGCTTTAGGCTCTTCCATTTTCGGTTCTTGATCACCATCTTTTGGTTGTTGCCGAACCCAAATTTTCTTTTCTGGTTTTTTTCTCCCAGCCCGACAGGTATGCACATTGTGCCCCTGAATTTTACAGATAGAACAGAAAGCAGGCAGAGTTTCATACACAATCTCTTGCATTCGACTGGAACCCAATCCCGGCATTCCAATCTAAAAATGGGAAATAGGTTCAATGGCCGCATCCATCTCCACACAGATACGCGCACCATCAGTGCGAGTCGCGCAACGTGTAGGATTATCACGCCTAATAAATCTACCGATAGGAGCAGTCAAGATTTTAAGCAAAGATTCATGGTAAAAGTTAGGAGGCAAACCTAGTAAAACAATCCAAATCGGCACAATTGATGGTTCTTCCTCCTCCTTAAATTCTGGCGTCCAATGAAAGGCACGGTATGGAATACCGTCCATATCACACACCTCCCTTGATAATGCTTTCTTGCAGTCCTCCTCCGAAGCCATACGAACAAAAACATGTCTCGGACGCCTCATGGTTGAAACGACTGGAGTACCTTCCAGGCTCCATCTATTTTGCATGAAGCTTCGGATAGCATCCAAAGACGGCCGATTGCGGAGGAACTTTAGAACTATCGAGAACCTGAATGGTTTTTCCGAACGGAATATCTCCTCCTTGGAGAATTGAAAGAAAAGTTCTCCATCCTTGGTTTTTGGCGCACGGTGAGACATAGCCAACTCAGGAAGAGGCTGAGGGACCACTGAGACTAAATCCACAAACCTTCTACCAACGTCTTCAGCGGCTGCCATGCAGCCTTACGTGAAAATTGGGAACAAAACTATGCAGAAGTTGAAAACTCAATAAGAGTTTTCAAGAAGGCCGCAACATTTCTTGGAGCATTTCTTGGAGCAAGTATAAATAATATATTCATACTAATTTAGTTAGAATATGATTATTATTCAAGTTATAACTATAGTATAAAATTTTATTTTAAAAAGAAAAAAAAGAAGTATATAACTTAACTATATATATAGTATAATATATACATACAATAACTATAATTAATAATTACTTATTAAATCTTCTTACCATTGTGAGGTTCCAAACCATTATATTATTAAATATATATATATATATATATATAAATAAAGAAAGTAAAATACTCTTCAAGGAAAAAGTGTTGAACCTACCAAATAAGTAGAGAGTTGGAATAAATAAATATACTTATTTATAATAAACTAGAGAGTAAATAAATAAGGATAAAATAAATGCTTATATAGAAATTATATACTTATTGTCTATATAAATAAGTAACTCACTCAATTAAGTATAACAATCAAAATTATACTTTGGGAATGATAATAATTAAAATTATATAATAATCTTACAAATTATATATAACAATTATAATAAAAATTATATAATAAGATTTAAAATTATG
The DNA here is from genome assembly GCF_001411555.2 of Juglans regia. Lineage (NCBI taxonomy): Eukaryota > Viridiplantae > Streptophyta > Magnoliopsida > Fagales > Juglandaceae > Juglans > Juglans regia. The sequence goes on from NC_049908.1 coordinate 17,092,688, forward strand.
GGGAGGTGCCAATTAACAATATCCTAAGATATATAATAACAATTAAAATTATAATTTAGAAATAATAATCCGAGATCAATCATTATAGTATTTTGCATATGATAGCCCCAGCCAATCCAAAATCATGCCAAAAACTTTGTTGCTTGTTGAGAAGTCTGAAATTTCAATTCCATAACTATTAATTTTTTTTTATAAATTAACAATGTCACATTTCTATTGTGTTATATTGTTAAACTAGAGAGAGATGAAAGAATATGTGAACAAGTTTCTTGTCTTGTACACCATGAGAAAGAATGATCTTGAAGAAATATCTGTCAAATTGCTTGACTCTCAAAGTGTCTCCGGCCTTGAGAGTTGTCAAGGTCTGATAGTTTGTGACGGTTAAGTAATTAGACTAAAGTTTAGACATTTCTTCAAGATCATTCTTTCCTATTGTGTACTGATAGGAAATTTGTTCACATAATTTTCTATCTCTCTCTAGTTTAACAAAATAACACTACTAGGATGTGACATTGTTAATTCAAATGACATGGAGATATTGTTTGTAGTGTTTTTTTTATAGATATGTTGTGACATTGCATAAATAACCTTAGACCCGTTTGAGAATTAGTGTACATTTATATGTCCACTAATTCCTGAATTGTCCAGCGTGGACAGTTAGAGATTATATTATCTGTGTTGCACATGTTCGTGACTCCTACTTTTCACATTTAATGTGAAGTTTCGGTGTCTTCCTCTACTGTTCTTCGGGTATACTGTTCAGAAATTCACAATCCCTCTATTTGAACATGTATACTTGGAGAACTATGGGGAGGTGCTGCCGAAATTTCTACTAACGTGGAAAGTAGTATAGTGACGAGATTTGTGCAATATGGATAATATAATCTCGAATGGGATAGGACCAACTACCTTATCAAAAAAGCAATGAGAATTGGAGCATACATGCATGTGAATTTTTTATGTACTTGTTATTAATAGATATATGTTATTAGAAATGGACAAAAACTGGATGCGTCTGAGCGATAGATTTGGAAAGGATTACATACCCTATACGCTTGGAGTAAGAACTTTCATTGAATTTGCACGGGCCTCTACTAATAGTCGTGGTTACATTAAGTGTCCATGTCGAGGGTACAAAAATTTGTGTGCGATAGGGTTGGATGAAGTAGAAAGTCATATATTTGTGAATGATATGGATCTGGGGTATACCCGATGGGTATTGCATGGTGAGTCGTATGAAAAGTCAGCAGATGTATTGCTCGATCATCACAATTACTTGTGGCACATGGATGATGATTATGAGCAGGATGAGATAGAGGAGATGTTGGGTGACTTTGGAGCAGGGATGTTTATGTATGAGGTTGACGATAATGCCTCAAGTGGTAGAGGGACTTATTGTGATGATTTCGCTTCAATGTGGGAAGATGCAAAGCGTGAGCTTTATTCAGGCTGTACAAAACATTCCAAAATGTCGTTTATTGTGCAATTGCTTCACATTAAGTCATTGTGTGGGATGTCGATGAAAGCAACAAACATGATATTGGACTTATTTAATGAAGTGCTTCCCGAAGGGTTTGCATTGCACAAGAATTTTTTTGAAGTGAAACAGTTGAAAAATGGATTAGGATTTGAGTACAAGTCCATACATGCATGCAAGAATAATTGTGTTTTGTTTTGGAAGGAGAATGAGGAGAAACAAACATATCCTGTATGTGGAGATTCGAGGTGGAACGGTAAGAAAAAGGTGTTGGTTAAGGTGTTGCGGTATTTTCCCTTGAGATATAGGTTGCAAAGATTAAATGTGTAAGAAAACAGCTCATAATATGAGGTGGCACGAGGAGAAAAGGGTTAAGGATGATGCATATATGAGGCACCTTGCTGACTCACTTGCGTGGCAGCCCTTTGATAATCATCCAGAGTTTGAGATAGAAGCTCGGAACGTGCGCCTGAGACTCACAACCGATGGATTCAACCCTTTTGGGAATATGAGTACAAGTTATAGCACTTGGCTCGTAGTGTTGATTTTGTACAATCTTCCACCATGGAGGTGCATGAAAGCGCCCAACTTTTTGTTAACTTTAACTTATCCTCGGCCCGAGATCACCTGAGAATGACATTGATGTATTCATGCAGCCGTTGATTGAAGAGCTGAAAGAGTTATGAGAAACAGGCGTTAGAACTTATGATGCATCCATGTTGATATCTTTTCAGATGCATGCTGCTATAATGTGGACCATAAATGACTTTCTGGCATATGGGAATCTTTTCGGCTGGAGTATGAAAGGGAAGTTAGCATGTCTGACGTGTAATAAAGAAACTGCTAGTGAGTGGTTAAAATATTCTCAGAAGTTGTGTTTCATGGGTCATCGACATTATCTACCAGCAAATCATGCATGGAGAAGAGAATGTGCTAAGTTTGATGGTAGATTAGAGGATATAATTGCACCAAAAGAGCTGTATGGGGAAGATATAATGGAACAACTGGTACATGTTAGAGCGAACAATTTTGGCAAAGGTCGGGAAAAAAACAAGAGAAAACGAGGCGCAGCAGAATTGAATTGGACAAAGCGTAGTATTTTTTTGACTTGCCGTATTGTTCGTCCTGTATGTTGCGACATAGTTTGGATGTAATGCACATAGAGAATAATATTTGTGATAATATACTGGGTACATTGATGAGCATTAACAAAAAGACGAAGGACACGATCAAGACAAGGAAAGATCTTGATAGAATGGGGATTAAACATAATCTACATTTACGGGTGGAAGGCAATAGGGTGGTCATGCTGCATGTATGTTTTACGATGACGAGGGAAGAGAGGATGGACTTCTACAAATGTTTACAAGGTGTGAAATTTCCAGATGGTTATGCATCAAATATTGGTAAATGCGTGAGTCCTGATGACGGGAAAATCAATGGATTGAAAAGTCATGATTGTCACGTATTTTTGCAGAAGTTATTACCTGTGGGAATTCATGGGAAGCTGACATCTAATGTATGTGTCGCCATATCCAAACTCTGTATGTCTTATGTCTTTTAAGGATTTGTGCACTTGGGTAGTAAATCGAGATGCCTTGCAGAAATTGGAAGAAGAAATTGCTACTATACTATGTAAATTCGAGCAGATCTTTCCACTATCATTTTTTGATGTCATGGTCCAAATAGCAATACATTTACCGCGAGAGGTAATGTTGGGTGGACCGGTGCAGTTTCATTAGATGTATCCAGTTAAAAGATATTTGGGTCGACTGAAGCGCATTGTTGAGAATAAAGCCAGAGCTGAGGGTTCAATAGCAGATGCCTATATACACGATGAATGGTTAACATTTTGCTCTCTATATCTTCGTGGTGTTGAGACATGATTTAATTGTTAAGAGAGAAATGCTGATCTTGTTGCTCTGCCTCCTCGTGAGCTATCAGTGTTTTTGCAGAATGTAAGACCATTGGGTGGACAAACGAGTTACGATTTAATTGATGGAGAGTTGGGTAAAGTTCGGTGGTATATGCTAAATAATTGCCGGGAGATTGATGATTATCTTAGGCATGTCGTTCCATGCTTCAAATAATTCTAATGTTCTTCAAATTTACCTATAACTGTTGTGCTAAAAATAAACTTCTTTTGCATTTATCTATAACAGTGAGCACATTGACAAACTTAGGACGGAAGGTGTAGAAAACATAGAGGCAAGACACGAGGAAGAATTTCTCGGATGGTTTGAAGAACGTGTATGAACTAAACTTATATATATGTTATATTTTGATACTTTTAACTATGGATAATGAAATAATAAATATATACTATTTCAATTGTTAGATTTTGGAACAATGTGCTCGTGATTCCAGATCAATTTCTTCTGAATTGTATGCATTGGCTCGTAGTCCCACAAATAGAGCACTTCGATACACTGCATGCACAGTTCGAGGTTATAGATTCCATACTTTGGACCGTGAATGTAATACCCAGGCTCTAGGCCCAGCCCTTTTGAAGTCAGTCGGATGCACGAAGCCAGTCCATGAACACTTGTTGAGGGACTCGGACGGCGTAGTTTTGGTAAGTAACTCCTTCTCATTTGAAATTTCTTTTCTTTCCGTCGGTTTCTTCTCCTTTCTTTTCTTCTTCTCTTTTCCTTCCCAGCTGCTTTACTTTCCGAAAACTCCTCCATCTCGCGTGCCTCGTCCCCATGTCGTTATGGTTTTATGCGGTTTCTCTCACAGAAATTCCTTCCCGCATCACATTTGAAACACCCAGATTTTTCTCTACACAGATTTCTGGTCTAACCTTGGTTGGCGCTGCTGTCTCCGTGGGTCTTCAAGCCTCTCGCCGCTGACTTGGTTACACGGCAGTGAGTCATTTCTCCTCCCTTCCGTTGTTTTCTCTATGCCTCTTAGATGACTTTGTGAATTTTTCTTCCTTTGGGATTCGGTTTGTGCAACGTTTTTGTGGGTCTCGAAAACCTTGGTGCCTTCGTTGGAATTCTTCCTCTGGGTTCTTCAATTTCTTTTCGGTAACTTCCGCCCACTCACTGAATTTTTTTCTCTTAATCCTATACCTTGCTGTTACACATTCCATAGATCCTCTTTTATTTTTTTCCTTTGGTTTGTCAATCGCACATACACACGTTGTCTTGGCTTGCCGTACATACACTCAGACATTAATCCTTCATCACAGACCACTAGCGTTTTCACTGTGACATTTATTTTGGGTTGATGTTTTATATGTTGGATTGTGGTGGAGTGTGATGGAATTTTGAAGTTGGGGAGTATGTTTTTCGGAAGGCATTGTGAGACTGTTTTGGGCTATTAATTGAGACTATTTGGTGTAAATTTATGGGTGTTTTGAGCTAGTTGTATTGGATTTTTATGCAAGTCTTGAATTGTTGAATGACTAGAATATTGATGCTTGCACTGAAAATTCTTATTCAAAGGTTGGACGTGAAGTTTGGTTTGGGTTATGTTTTAATCGTTGGAGTTGCTATTGTTGGTTTTGGAAATAATTATGGTTGGTTTGGTGTTAATAAAAGGTGGCTGTTTTGGATTTTAAATGCGAATGGTTTGTGGAGAGAGCTGCTTGCTTTTAATTGTTATGATAGTTATTAAGTTGAGAAGAGACTGTTTTAATTTATTACTCAATAAATAGTAGCTTACTAGATTGGTTATTAAATGTTGGATATATGTTTTGTTTAGGTGGTGTTACTACTAGAGTTCCGACTCAAGGTGTTGATAATACGAAGAAGTCAGGTAAGCGGGATTCATATACTAGTTTTGCATAAAAGAAATAAAATGAGGCTGACTTCGAAAATAAGCATGTTTATTTTTGAAAAGAAATTATCTGAAAACAACCTCAGATGTTTATTCTGCATATGCAAAAATTCAATATAAGAGAAAGTGTTTTCTGTCATGACTGGTGTAGACATGAGCTAGTTTTGTGCACTTTGTTTCTGAACTATGCAAAAGAGTGAATATGAAAATCTAAAGGTTTTGTTATGAACAAATGAAAATATTTTGATTCTGTTTATCTCGAACATGTGAAGTGATCTAAAGATGTTAAGTATTTTGTTTGGATATGATGTGTCATCTGAAAACCTTAGCATGAAGTTCTGATTCTGTATATGATTGTGATCTGATTCCGATGATATCAATTCTGCTTTTCTGTTACGGCCCAGCGACGGGTATAATGGTGGTTTATAACCTTACCACGGGGGTGAAACATGGTATACGGCCCAGCCACGGATATAATGGTGGTTTATAAACCTACCACGGGGGTGAAACATGGTATACGGCCCAGCCACGGGTATAATGGTGGTTTATAACCCTACCACGAGGGGGAAACATAGTATACGGCCCAGCCACGGGTATAATGGTGGTTTATAACTCTACCACGGGGGTTAAACATTGTATTTTGTCCCGCTGTGATGCTAAGAGATGATATGATTATAATGTTTCAGTTTGGAAATGCCAATGGATTTTCTTTTTGGGAATAAGTTTATTTTTCTGAAAATTTCGCTCTAATGTTTTTGTACCAGGTTTTGTTTATGCATTACGAAAGAAAATATGTTGTTTTCTGCATTCTGAAAGAAAATGTTTTGTTCTGCTTATCAAATATTATAAATGCTCATGTTTACATGCTAGTATATACTCTCTGCTTGCTGAGTTGTTGATAACTCACCCCTTCATAATATTTTAGATGACATTGATGGTTCAGCTGATGACCAGTATTAGAGTTTATGGAGAAGATTAGCAGTGAATTGTTTTTGGGTATCTCGTGGTATTAGTGCTGATGTTGGAAGTTATTTATATTTTCTTAAGTTGGCTTCAATGGATTTAGGCGGTTTATGGAGACTTATGTCAATGTTATCTTATTTCTAGTTTGTTATTTGAGACATGAAGAAGAGTTGATATTTTATTTGGGTTGTTGGATTGAAAATTGGATAAATGAGTTTATATGGTTTATTAATTTGAAGTATTTACGTTTGATTTGAAGTTTTGAAAATATATATTCTTGAATTTGGAAGTACTTTAGCTTTGTTAGAGTTGATTATCAGGTTATATGAGTTAACTCTCTGGACCCTCGGGGACGGGGCGTTACAGTGAACGTAATAGAAACACTTAAAACTCTGGTGTGTTAGTCGAGGGGAGTAATGAAACAGATAATATTGACTATTATGGTGTCATATGTGATATTATCGAATTGAAATATCTGGGTGGGTCTATAACATATGTCTTTAAATGTGATTGGTGGGATCTAGGCGGTGGTCGGGCTTCGATACATAGAGATAATCACTTTACAAGTGTCAATACTGCATCTAAATGGTACGAAGATGATCCATTCGTATTGGCTTGTCAAGCTACCCAAGTCTATTACTTGATTGATCCAATGAAAAATGCTGATGAAGATAGTGGAGAGATAACTTGGTGAGTCCTATAAAAATTTGTCCCTCAAAATATATATGAAGCAGGAACGAGTGCAGATTACAAGAATAGTGGAGATGAAGATGACACTCCGATTGTAGAGGCATACTAGGAAGATGGAGAGGGTATTAACTTGTTTGTTGACCTTGGTGCACTCGAGTTGCTCCCCTTGTGTAGAGATGATGTGCCACCCGTCCATCTCGACCCGTCTGTATTAAATGATCATTCAATTCAAGTAAGTGAGCAGGAAGAACAAGAAGAGTCAGAAGATGACGATGAAGCAGAATCCGGCCAGGAGGTGGATAAGGAGAATGAAGAAAAGGCGCATGATGATTATGAAGATGTTATTGAGGGAGATTCTGAAACAAGCATGGAAAATACATCTAAAGATGAAGAATAAAAGTACAAAATATTTATTCATATAAGTGACTATAAAATATCTTGAATTTTCAAAATTTCTTCTAATTAATTTTCTTTGATATAATTAATTATTTTCAAGAATGCCGCCAAACTGACAACGAAGAAATGTGCCTCCGCCAAGTCCAAGTCTCGAACCCATTGAGGACTCCCCACTCGAGGAATCCGCTCCTTAAGATCAAGTTAACAGGCAAGAGAACAACAGTCAGTGCACACCTACTAGTAAGGAAATATTGTTGTTGATAATTAATTATATAGTTAATACTTTTGTCTCAATAACTTTATAACTATAATTATACTATCTATTATCATGTAGTTGATGCATCTGCACGTCGCGGTCGTGGCTATACACGTGACATCTCTCTTGAGAAAAATAGAAGGCATGGAAAGCTCAAGATCACCATTCATGATAATTCCACTAGAGGAGTGGATGATAGTGCAGCATCGCTTTTCTCCTATATTGGCACAATAGTTTGAGCTTATGCTCCATTTTATGTGCATTCATGGCGAGATGTTCCGACTGAGATTGAGACGTTGGAAGAGGCTGTGCAGTCTCCTTTCCATCAGATGAAGTTAGATGATTGGAGAAAGTGTTGTGATCTTTTCGCATCTCCAGATTATTAGGTATTTTACATTTATAGCTTTTAATTATTTACATTCATATTCGTTCTGTATATTATATGTATACATATTACAATTAACATTCTTAATATATTTTTTAGCACTTGAGTTCTACAAATGCACAAAATAAATATGCTCTGACTGTCTACCATCGTGCCGGTTCAAGGTCATTCTACTGTCTTGCTGAAAAAATGGTAATTAAAAAATTATAGAATTCATTTATTTTTTTGATATTATTTTATTTAAGTACTAATATTATTTTTTTCAAATTGCTAATGTCACTTTGTTAGAAACATGATGATCCTGAAAACTTTTCCCTCATTCATGTCTATATTGCTGCTCACACTAATGAGTATAGTGAGTGGATGGATCCCGTCGCTGCAGATAATTATATAAGCAATGTTAGTTTTGTTAAATAAATTATGTAAAATGTGAATAATTTTTTTATCTATTTATATTTCTTTTAATACGTTACTTATTAACGATCATTACCTTTCAAATTGTAGGAAAAAATGATAGAGATGCAGTCGGCTTCTGGAGAATCCTCTCCTAGTGACGTAGACATATTCACGCAAGTGCTCGGGCCGCAGTCTAGTATGGCAAGAGGTCTGGGATGATCTATCAAGCATAGATGTTCATCCTCCTCAACCTCATCGACTTTACAAATTAATAATCTTACCAAAGATTTAGAAGTTGCATGGCGTGAAAATGAGTATATGAGGTCGAGACAGCAAGAGTTAGAGTCTCTCTTACAACGATAGTCTCATTTAGAGACGCGTTTGCAGGACCAACAGAGAGACCATGAGGAAAGAATATGCAGTGAAGTCCAAGAGCAAGTGCAACGAGAGATGATGGTGCAAATGGAGCGTGTTATGTCGTTGCAATAGAATAGCGGTGGGCGAGGAAAAAAGAAGAAATAAATTTTATCAGTAGTGGTGGCTAGTTTTCATATCTAATTTAAAATTTTATAAGACATTGTTATTTGTTAATTGATGTTATGTAATATGATACAATTGATATGCTTTTAAATTTTATGAAATTAGTATTTATGATCTGTACGTTTGAATGTAAAGTAAAAATGTTCGAACATTGGTTCCCATTCCAACCAACGTTCTAACGTGAATACATAAAATTGTATAGTAACATTCAAACGTAGGCATATACGTTCGAACGTACTGTCCCTCAAATGAACAAAACGTTTGAATGATTAAACGATTAACATTTGAACAAACCTCCGAACGTACCACTTGTGTTCGAACGCTCCTTCGTTTAGATTAGAAATAACGTCCGAACGTTAAACCCATAACGTTTGAACATTGGTCTGTTGATGTTCGAATATTTGAACGTTTATTATAATTTACATTCGGATGTATAAACGTTCGAATGTAAATATGATACGTTCGAACTATAATCAATGAACGTCAACTTCTCTCATTCGAACGCCAATCGGTCGGGTTGCCGTCCGAACGTTCAATTGGACGTTCGAACGTTACTTTCTGTGATGGTTCTCAACTGTCACAAAAAAGTGAACGTTCGAACGTTCAACCAAACGGAACACCTCGAACCGTCACTAAAAATATTTTTAGTGACGGTTCAACAATAAACTGTCACCAATTGTTTTCTACGACGCACATTAGGAGATGGTCGTGGTTACTGTTTTAGTGACGTTTTGGAAATTTTTGGTGACGGTTTCCTCTGTCACAAAAGAAAATTTGTGTTGTAGTGTGCTTACTATTTTTATTTAGTTAATAGTTATGAAAATATTTTTTTTAATAAATTTATACCTTTTTTAAAAATATTTAGAAAAAAATTACATATTTGATAGTTTTTCTCAATGAACATGGTCCAATTATATAATGTGCATCCCTCAATGACTCCAAGCATGATGGGGCCATTTTGGTAAAACGCAAATATCTCCTCTCACCAATACAGTTTCAGTTATTCGAAATGAGGTCTAGAAGGTGCTAGACGGAAGCAGCGAGGTGAAAACTTCGCGATTAAGTTTCCTTGTTGGTGAGGTCTCCTAGCTCTCGTTGAGGAGAAATTCCCTACCCCTGGCAGGTTTACGTCTCCTAACTTCGACTGTGGAGGGTGGTGAATTGCTCTCTATACACTTTTGTCTTTATGTAACTATATTATTTTGCATGGCTGAGGACTTCATTAAATAGTGGGACAAATTCTACCTCATAGAAGCAGAACAACAAGAGTTGCTACTTGTGTTGATGGATGATGAGGCAGCTTCTCGTAGGGGAAAGCTCTGTCTTATTGGTTTGGTGGTGGTTGATAAACCAATAAACATGATAAACCAATAAACAAAGATGCATTTAAGAGTACGATGGTAAAGATCTGGAGACCAAGGAAGGAATTGCAAATTAAAGTTGTAGATGATAATTTGTTCTTGATGGAATTCTAGTGTGCCCATGATATGGAAAGGGTTCAGGATGGCAGGCCTTGGACTTTTGACAGGACTCTCATTTGTCTAGACATCTATAATGGCCTCATTGCTCTAGGGATGTACCCCTTTGCTTCTGAATCAATATGGATCCAAGTGCATGACCTCCCTCTAGGAGGCATGACACTACTTATAAGAGAAACAGTAGGTGGTGTGATGGGAGATGTTGAAGAAATAAATGTGGATGAAGAGGGTGTGGGCTGGGGTGCTTACCTTCAAGTTAAGGTGTCGATCAATATAACAAAGCCATTAATGAGAGGCATCACAGTGCAGTTGAAGGGCATTAGAGTTAGGCTCACCTTTGTTTATGAAAGGCTACCTAATTTCTGTTTCAATTGTGGAATTATAAAACATGGTGCTAGTGGCTGTCTGGAAACCTCAAATGGTAAATCATTACATAGCAGTAAAACCCCCCAATATGGTGTATGGCTGCGTGCTTCCCCTATGTGAGCAAAAGATAAATTAAAATATTATGTTAACATGGATAAGGGTGACAGAATCAGCCTTTCTTCTAAACAGTAGGTTGTACAAGAGAACGTGGAGTGTCCTAAAGACCAGTTTGGTAAGAATCTCAATTCTGAAAATGTCAAGTTTCTTATAAGGCATGTATTGGATAACTAGAATGGTTAGTTAGAAACCTTCCATTCTAAGCAAACATAAGGAATTTTGGGCCAGCAGTACAATGTGGGAACTGTTCCGATAGAGAATATCCAGTAACAGATTCAAGATAACTATAAGGACCCCTTTCTTGAAGGTGATATAACTACTGAGGTGGAACAGGTGGTAGTCCAGGGGTAAAATCTTATTAATAAGGAGCAGGAGAGGTATAATAGGGAGATGTAGTCGAATGCTATAAAACACTTGAATTTGGCCCGACAAAAGCGAAACCCTTGAAGCATAAAGCCTTGTCTTTTATTTCATTCTTCCAATTGGAGCCCACATACACCATAACATGGGTTTTCCTTAAATCCAAGATTAACCACACATGCCCCTAGGGTTCCTCCCAACCATGGTTAAGCTTCTAACTTGAGTTAAGAAGCACTACTCATCTCACACATGAATAGTAACCCACACCATGATTTTTGCATAGTTATCTTTAAGTTATTTTTCTTCACATTTATGATCTGAAATTTTTGGATTCTATATAATTATTTTGAATCACTCTTAGACAACTCTTGAAGGTTAGAATTAACCCAACCCATGTCAATTGGAAACAAGCCTGACAATACCAACACAAACCACCAATCGGCTCCTTTGAAGCAAACCATGTGCACTTCATCAAACCAGTCCCTAACGCACGCCATTTCCACCATAAATATAATTGCACCATTCATACCTCACTACATCCCTCAAGGACCAGACCTAGCATTGGGAGAAATGGCTAAAAGAAACCAAACCAAAATCCAACCATTTCCTTAGGAAGTCTAGTTGGAACCAAACCGAATTTTCCCTTAGTCTCTTCAAGAATTTTCTGCACCTCCCTTGTCTTTATGTCCCTTGGAAGTGCTTCAAAGCACTCAAGTGAAAGGTTACCCAATTACCTCCCCGAGGCATCCCAATCGATTGGCTCAAAGAGAGGCACTCAATTGAAATGACTTGGTTGAACCATCACCCATTTCGCCCATTTCTTTTTCTAGCCAAGCATGATCACTCGGCAGCCACTCATGCCTCTCTTCCTCACCTTAAAAAGCCTACAAATGATGGTCATAATGCCTCCAAATCAGACCAAGATGATGAGACAAAAGAGGATAAAAAATCTGGACAGTTTTGAAGGAAACTCAAAACCATAGGCTATGGTTTGCTTGTCTTGTGAATTTTTGTTTAAAAAATCTGAATCATGGAGCCCCTTCACTTATGCACGTCTTCTATCTCTCTTCCATGATGAAATTATGACACTTTATACCACTATTGAACTGAATCAAGTGATGTCACCGTTGGCATTTTGCACTCAAGCACTCCACCACCCACACACACCAATCACAACAATTCCCTTTATCCAAGACCAATGCCCGTTCACCTCTCTCCCCTCCATCTGAGTCCTATAAATACTCTCATTCATCCCTCACACCACTTCTCAAAGCCTTCCTCTAGCATGCTTGAGAGCCATTCCCTCTTAGTGTGAGAATAGTGAGAAATAGAGTGAGTTGAGTTTTGAGAACTCAAGGGCCACGACTCTTGGTAAGTATTCTTGCCTTATCTCTTGTTGAGTTTTAGATTAACATGTTAGGCTTTGAATCATGACATGATAATGAAATTTTGATTGAGTTAAATGAGGTTTTACTCAAGGTGTGCATATCGATTCAAATTTGGAGTTTTGATTGAATATATTTTAGCCATGACATGTCTTGATATGATTTTATATGTTTTACTAATGTCTTAGGAGATTTATTCAAGGTTTCAAATTGAGAAAAATAGCATGTCATGATAGGTTTATAATTCCATATCTTGTGTTGATCATCTAAGTATTTGGTTTTCACTTGTATGAGAATGATCTTGGCATATCATGTCCTATTTCCTCAAGGATGGTCTTATAAACCATTAGGAACCAATTATCATCATGTTGGTCATTGAAATGCATGATTTCTTTAGGCTTTAAAACTTGCATTGACAAAGAGAAATTAGAAACATCATGCATACACACGGTTTGAAGTTTTTGGGTGATTTAATGTTATTCAATGCCTAAGTGTTGGGATGTCCTCGTGTGGCATTTCTATAAGTTGTAAACATATTCCAAGATTAGTGTTATGGATTTATGTTTGATGGAAATTCATCACACATGCATGCATAGAAGCTATAGGCTTGAAATCACAAATAAACCCACATTGATGCATGCCATGGGTTGATGAGTTTTGACATAGTTGTGATTTTATTTTTGAAATTATAAGGTTATATATGGATTTAGAACATAGAAAATATGGGGCTTTTTAAGTTTGGTGAATTTTGGGACCAAAAATGCAAATAGTAAAAATTTAGGGGCAATTTTGTAAATACTAAATTTATGAACCCTTTGATTATGAACATCTTCCTTAGATGTTCAAATCCTAACTTAGCATAACTTTGATGATAGACGCTTCGATTCTCTAAACTCAGGAAGTTTGTAAGTTACCTTCTAACTTACTCTTAGATAATTTATTTATGATTCTTGTATAAGCTCCACATTCATTCTATAAATGTCATTTTAAGCATGAAACATCATATGATACATTGAGTATTTGATTACTTGCTTACATGAAGTGTGAAATTTTCACCATTTTTAGCATATTGAATATGAATGTCGTTTTTATATGAAAGCTTGCTACATATGCACATGTTATGAAATTAGATGATTCAAACATAGCATGAAAATTAATTTTGTCACAACCCCAAAGGCTAGGATGGGGAATTATCCTAGTGGAACTCTTCCGTCCACTCTGGAGTGAGTAAAAATGGTGTGGTAACTCCTGAGTTGATGAAAAACAGTCAACGAGTTTCGAATAGATTCTTTGTAAAGAATGTTGGAGTGAAGTCGTATATGGTATCTAATGCTGGTGAGTGCATACGCTATGATAATATGTTATGATGATGATATGTTATGATGAAATGTTATGATACCAATGCATTGAGAACGATGTCTGCAGACAAAGACGTAGTGTCAACATGAGTTGCGCTACGATCATCTGCAAGAACTCACGGTGCATATGGGGAATCGTGTTGCTACCATGTGTGTGTTAATGATGGATTTAATAACGATGAAATGTTATGCTTTTTAAAGCAATGAGGTATGAAATGTTGTCTTTTGAAATTTCATGTTTTTGAAATGAGAAAGTAAAAATGTTATCTGAAAGAGAAAGTGCATCAAAGTTTTTCTGAAAATGTTGAGGAACCTGGATGGGAGACAAATACGGATTGTTTCTCTGCATATCATTGCATGCATCTCATGTTTATCATTAATCAAGCATATCTTATCTCTGTGCAAGTTGAATGTTTAACTTATTGAGATTTCAAGTAAATCTTACCCTTGTGGACCCACTATCATTTCTCCCGGAATGATAAAAGTTGTGTTAGGACCAGTAGAGGAAGAACATGAAGGACCGTTGGATATAGATGGTTGAAGAGGAGCTGGACCCTGAGCGAAAAATAGATATAATTTTGATGCTCATAAGCATTGACTCTCTATACTTCAGAGCATATGAAATAGTTGATCTAATCATGGAACTTGGATTAAGTATTTTGTATTAAGGAAATGCTATCCTTAAGTTTGAAGTTATGATGATTACTAATGCTATTGAGATGTTTTAGTTTATTTTGGCATGAGATATAACTAATCACGCTTATTCCACTATGATTATTGGATACTGCTAGTTGCATTTTAAGATATATTGTATATTAATTGTCATGAATGGGGGTATGTAATTTTGTATTGCATGTCCCGATGCTCCAAGACTCTATTACATCCTAAGCGGGGAATTGGGGGTGTCACAAATGGTATCCCAATTTGCTTTCACTGCCAATTCAGGTGGCTTTCCCACTTGACCAACTTTCTATTAGTGCTTCTACTCATCTAAACTTTATGTTGGTGGTTTTGTGAACTCACTTAGTCCATTACTTTTAGCTTTTAGAACACTTCTTGGATCATTAAACTTATTTTCAAACAATAGTGAATTTCTTCATAACCAAATCTTCCTCATAAAACAAGCTACCAACTCCACCTCCTCCACTTTCAAATATAAGTTCAGTCTTTTCCAAAAATCCAATAAATAAATTCTAAACTACTTGCGACGCCCCCATCCCCCGCTTGGGATTTGATGGTGACTGAATACGTCAGAACATGTAACACAAGGCTATATACCCCTGTACATGACAGTTAAGATGCAATACACATAACATTCTAGTAATATGCAATAAAAATCGCAACAGAAAAATTCTTTTCTATCTACTTAAGCACGGTGGAAAAATAAATAAGACACATGGTATCAATGAGTGCAAATATCCCAAAAGTTTTATAGAAGCATAAGCACTTTCAAAAGAGTTATGTTTCAAGAGATTGCCAAAGCACGTAGAGTATCATAAAGTTTTTTCCCAAAACATAAGACCGCGTCAAAATATTGTCTGAACAAAAGATTTCCATCTTAAGTCTTCATGGCTTTTCAGGCTTCATCTGCTTTTCTAAGAACTGGTCCTTGCAATGTTTCTTGAGTCACTTTAAGTCATCCATGAGTTTGAGTACTTCGGTAATAGTTTGGTCAATGGTCTCTAATTGCTCCTGGATGGAGGGCCCAACAGAGCTCACTTCCATCTTGGGCACTATCCTATCCGGAGGGAGTGCTATCCTCTTCCGCTTTGTCATTGAGATTTCTACACCTATTACAACTTCTACCATTCTGGGTGGGGAATGGTAGTGAAAACTACCATTGTGAGATTTCGAGAAATCTCAGCAAGAAAACAATCAACATACCACAGATATCACAAGTATATAAAAGCAAACCACCAGTGAATGCATGGACATGTACTTTGATGTAAAACCTTGACATATGCAACATAGACTTTCTCATAAAACAACTTTTTAATCTTTTAAACTCTTAACCCATGTTCAAATCCTTTGAGCTCAAGTTCTTGTTCATATCATAACATGCCATGCCATTTCCTTATCATTTCATAACATGTCATATTGAGATCATGTCTCATCATTTCATATCATATCATAACATAGGATATCATGGCATAACATTTCATGTCATATCGTATCAAGACATATCATATTATATCATATCATATCATAGAACTCAAATGCCTTATTCGTATCATATAATTCACATGATTAGATACTTCATGGTTCTCCTATGCACCGCGTGTTTCCCGCTAGTTACCACATCAACCATGGATTCACTTGATCGAGTTGACTACGCCACATCATAAACATATTCTTTTACAACAGTTTGCTTCTTTCGCCTTTGCTGTTTTGCACCCACTAGCTTTAGGTGCAACCTTGCTCCGGTATACCATTGGAGGCTCTTCGACGGTACTTTGTCGATTCAAGGGTCTCCACTCGACTTTAAACACTCTAGAGTGAACATGGAGCTCCACTAGGGCATTTCCCCATCCTAACATTTGGGGTCGTGATAAAATATACGTTGACTCATTTTTTTGTAAACATAGACCCAAATGCATGAGACATGGACATAGGATGAAGAACTTATCATACGCTCGCAACATGTAAAAGCCGAACCATATAGCCCAAATAACAACATGCGTCTTGGAACATGGCTTGAAAATATTAGAACATGAATCAATGATGAATACATGTAAACATATTCAATTCACACTTGCTAACATCAAAATAGATTTTCAAAACCCTAAATGGTCTTGGTCTGTCCATCCAAGCCTTCCAAAACATGGATTTTTATCATTACAACTCATAAACTCATTCTTCCACACAATCTTATGTCAAAACAAACATGCTTAGCATAACCGGAACCCTTATATGGCATACTTTAAATCTTCTTCAACCAAAGCATCACAGAATATGACATTTCGTTACTTTAACCAAAACTGAATATATATGCAACAAGATAATAAGATTCAAGCAATGAAACACAAACAAGAGTTTACACAATATATAAACCGTGTATATACATTCAATAAGATGGTAAGATTCAAGCAATAAAATACAAGAAATAGTTTACACAATATATACAAGTGTTATCAACAGTAAGTTGTAAGTTTACTTACAAAAGCCCAATGAATACAATAGCAAGAATCTGAAACGTATAGTGTGGCATATTAGAAGACATCAAACAAAACCCTAATCTTGAAATATGAGTGAGTGTAAGTGTCTAAGATTTTTGAAACTATTTTCTCATACTAAAAACCCTAGAGCCAAAACCTTTGGGGGCTCAAAACCCTAGTTTTTCTTTTAAGTAGAAATTGTGCCCTTGCTCCACCCTAGATCACATGTTCATGTGTTCAAAACATCAAGAACACTTCGGGTTCCATCTTCCTTGAAGAGAAAACCCTAGTTTCTAGAGTGAAAATGTGTGCTTGTGTGAGAAACCCTAAAATTGAAAAATGAAGAGATGAGTTCTTCGTTTGGCCGTGCATGTTCATCAAGAAAAGGTGAAGGGATTCTTAACTTTGGGTGATATGCTTCTACTTGAAATATTGAAGAAGAAATCATGATAATATTCGAGAATGGTGGTAAGAGTGATGGTGTTTGGTTAGTGAGAAAGCGTGAGAAAGTGAAGACTTTAGAGAGAAAGGTGGTGGCCGAAACTTCCAAGGAAAAGCAAGAGAACTTTTGAGCAAAAGAGCCCTCCCATTTGTTGCTACACCTATATATAGTGCCTCCCTTTTGCTTTTCACCGACCAATGCATGAAGGACACTTGGCAAATACTTTCTTCCCTTTCCCTCATGATTGCATGGGGAAGACTAAAGATTGCTTGGGGTTGTGTGTGGCGCCCCCGACCCCCATGTAAAGAAAATACGGGAATCGAGACGCCGGGATGATGACAACACAGTCACACATCCCAACGAAGTGCCAGTGTGTGTACATGCAACGGTGTACAAATAAAAATAAAAAAATATCGCAGCGGTTAATCAAGTCTACTAAGTACCAGAACTTAAATACAAACTAAACATCAGTAAAGTTTTAAAAGCAGTTATACAGTCATCCAAAATAAAGTTAACACATGTCCCGAAAATACAAAAGGGTAAAATAAATAACAAGCTAGTGATCCCAGATCACTCCTCGGGCGGAGCCGTCTCCTCAGGCTCACCCTCCTCCTCCTCATCTGCAACAAACTCTGCGTTACCACAGAATGGTACCGCAGGTAAGTATAACCCAAAAAAAATATCCTTAGGAATAAAAATGCATTAATGCCACCAACATGCATGCATATGAAGAAATATGCATTTTTCCTCAAAATATCATTTTCCTGAAAATGATTAATTTCCAACACACGCCAAAAATCCCATTTGGCCCAAAAATAATCCGTAAAACATTTTCCCAGAAAATGAATTACACAAAATCCAACACACGCTATTTTCCCAGAAAATAGTCCATTTTTAATGTATGCACCATGATCTCCCCTATGGGTCATCCGCACACCCTGGCTTCGTAGCGATGCCCACTTTCGCGCCCAACACGTTAGTGGGAAACATCCACTACACAACGAGCGATGCCCAGTTCCGCGCCCAGCGCATACATGGCCAGACATCCTCTAGTCCCCGCCAGCAGAAGGACCACGGAGTCGGCACGAATCTCTCGTCCGATCCCATTGTCGCCCAGCGACAATCCAGGGGACGTTACTCAGTTTATTCCGCTCCCGAGTAACCAGAGGAGCTCCACCGAGATAATGCCCCATCTCGGCTTGGGGTTCGTGATACACACGCACCCAACAAATCATTCACATGAAAACCCAGTTTTCATAAACACATGAACATGAATGCAATACACGAAAACCCAGTTTTCCTTTACAAACATGATCATGCATGAAATAATGATATGCACATGTACCAACACAAATCCACATTCCTCAATAACCAATAACCAATAACCAATCCAATCCAATCAAACCAACAACTCCAATCACAAATCCATCCGACCCCCGAACTCCTCGGACTCAGTCCGGCATGTCAAACAAATACAGTGAAATGCGTTAGTGCACAAATACATTAAATTCACAAGAATTTTTTGGAGAAATACTTACAGTGCTATATGATAATTTCCGGAGGATCACGAAGCTGAGAAAGGCGACGTCTGAGCAACACCACAGTGTAAAATACACTGTGGCCGTGGGTCACAAATACCCACTTTTCAATGGAGACAAACGAAGACCCCAAATTGATAGGGTAGGGCCCAGAGAGGTCGGTGAAGCCAATGGTGGTGGCGGTTTACCGTGGATGACGGCACAAATGGTGGTTTAAGGCCAAAAATGTACAAATCGGAAATGGACTTGGTGGGGCTTCACCGGTGACGGATCGGAGCCGGGGTTGGGCCTAATGGGTTGCCAAGAGGTCGGGGATGAAGTGGTAGGAAGATGGTGGCCAATGGTGGCGCGACGGCAGCCCGCGAAGGAGGTGAAGGCCGCGGCTTCAAGCCGTGCGTGGAGGCTAACGACGGCGAGTTAGGGGCTGAGGTTGATGGGGGTTGATGACCGGCGGGAGGGGAAGCTACTGGGCTGGGCGGTGTAGGTCACGGCGGCGCGGCGGCGCGGCGGCAGTGGGCTGGGGGTGGACGACGGAACGCACGGGAGAGAGAGAGGGTAGGGCTCGCGCGGGAGAGAAAGAAACCGAAGGAAATAAGGAGAAAAAGAAAAAGAAGGAAAAGAAAAGGAGAGGAAAGAAAAAGAGGGGAAAAGAAATGAGGTCAAATCCTCATAACTTGGGTCACGAAAATGATCCAACGGAAACGATTTTAAAACCATAAGTTAAATAAAATAATTTAAACGTAATGGTAAAGTCAAATTAAAATAATTAAATCTCACAGTAATTAATTTAAATATTAAAAGCAATTTAAATGCATATAAATAAATAAATATCAAGAAAGCACATAAAAATAATTTTCACCAAATTAAAAATTATAGAAATAAACTCACTAAAAATCCAACTAATTTTAAAATAAGAGGATAAATTTTTGAATAAATAAAAATAATCCCTCAATAAAAATACACTAAAATAAGGGATGTTACAGTGTGCCCTTCTTCCCTCATATCCAAAACCCTCTTTCACTTCATTTCCCATCTTGTCCTTCATCTCTTGTCTTGGTTCAATGAACTAGGTGGTCAAAAGGTAATTTCCTCAAAACCCTAATCTTCTAAGACACTTTTCTAGTGTGCATGGTTGACATGTGGCGTGAGGGTGTGTGTGGGTTCTTGGGCTTGCCGAAATCACCAAGTCACTTGAGTTGACTTTTCGTGTCATTCTCAAGGTCAATTTTTGAGCCTTTTCTTGTCCCCCCCTCTTGTTGCCGTTGGCTACATTCTCCATGTCCCTTACAAAAAGTCTTCTAGAAACATGCTTTTTGTCTTCCCAAGTATGACGCATCTTGAAACTCTTAAAAGTCACTTTTATCCTAAGCTTGACACGTGTCCCATTTAGAAACTTGTGCCTTGCAAAAGTGGCACCTAACACCTCCCAACCAAAACCCTAAGTCCTTTTTGCTTCTTCCACTTTTACATCTAAGGATCTAATGTATGGTTGACAAGTGTTACTATAGTCTTTTCTCCACAAAGACTAAAAGCTCCTTCCCCAAGCCAAGTGGCGCCTCCTCCTTACCCAAATGATCAACTTAAGCCTTCCAAAGGCCAAAATTCTCAATGGCCGAATCTCATGGGCCTATTTTTTCTATTTCCCTCTTGTGAGCTCTCTAACTCTACACTTTAAGATCCAAATCCAACAAAATTAGAAAGTGGCCTAAAGAACTTCTTCCAACACTTAGCCAAAACTCCAATAAATAAATAACTAATATCCACAAGAATTACGGACGGAAACTTCACAAAAATCCAGGGTGTCACACTACACTTTTGCACAGGACTATCATGTTATGCCAAAACATCCAATGTTATATGACAGCTCTATCATGCTTTAGTTGTTTCAGTTTCCCTTTCACATATTGGACATAAAGTGGTATCAATGATGTGCTTCTTGAACATATTAAGCTTGGTTGGGAGTAAGTCATGGTTAGCCTTCCACATAAAGTGCTTCACAACACCTTGTACATTTAGTTCACATATCAGATTCCAATCAACTTCTAGATTATCCGTTACTGATTATTCCCCTTTTCCTGATTTCATTCTTTTATATTTTAGATGGTAAACACTCTTAACTGAGATTTTTCCATTATTATAAGAGCCCCACTCCATTTTATCCAATGCACTCAAACTACTTAGAGGTGTGTTGCAAATAGTTTCAGCTTCGTCTTCATTGAAAGTATCATAAATAAGTCTTTCCTTCTGTGAGCCAGTTTCATTGTCAATAAGTTGTTGCACCTTTGAATCACTAGGTAAATTTTTGAGAGGGGGATTGCACACTAAGAAGTTGGAGTTGACAACCATTTGTCTTTCCGTATCTTAATTTGACTACCATCCCCCACCTTCCATATCAAGCCTTCTTTCAGTAGGTCTAGGGAAGACCAAAAACTCCTATATATGAAAGAAGGACCACCTCCAACTTAGCATCCACCAACCCTTCATACTTGAAGTACTTCTCCCTCATTATCTTGGCCACCAGTGAAGAAGGATGGATCAACATTCTCTAGCACTGCTTAACAAGCATTGGTTTGTTAAAACTTTCAAAGTCTCAGAATCTCGGACATCCATTCTTTTGTTATTCTCCCATTTTAAACCAACTTCTACATTGAATTTTCTTATCATCCTGCTTGTGTCCCCACCAAAAGCTTACCATGAGGGAAGATATCTTGTGACGCCCCCAAATTTCACTTGGGATTAGATGGACATTTGAAGCATTGAGACATGCAATACAATGTTACCTACCCTGCCATATAAGATGCAATGTTCCTAACATACAGCTAGTATTATGCAATATTTGCAGCGGATAATTTTTTTCTTTAGCAATATTATGCACCAAAATGAAATATCCCAAATATTTAAAACATACTTCATACATAATAACATACTAAACAACTGAGATCACAACACTAGTCCAAACTGGCTGTGATCAAAATAGTGTTAGAGATTGAACTCCATGAGTACAAGTTGTAATCTGAGGAAACTACTATACTATCATCTACGTTGCATCGTCGCCAAGTCGATTGTTTCCAATTGGTCGATTCTCGATTCTCCTTCAGATCCTGTAACAAGATCTATCATTTGTTGGGGGGGGAAATGGTAGTTGAGACTACCACAGTGAGATTTGATTTCAAATCTGAACAAGTTAACAGAAAACCTCCACACATGTTATTGATGCTTGCATGGTAGTAAAAGCATGAATGCATAATCAAAGTCATAAGTAATCATAGCACAACTTGACATACAACATAGCATAGCTGACATAACTTAAACTAAAATGTGAACTGGACTTGATTTGCTTGAACTGAACTTGATTTGCTTAAACTGAACTGAACTGGACTTAAACTGAGACTTGAAAACTTTACTTAACATGAACTTGGACTTGAACTGAAACTTAACTTGACATGAACTTGGACTTGAACTGAAACTTCACTTGATATGAATGTGAACTTGAACTGAAACTTAACTTAACATGAACTTGAACTTGAACTGAAACTTAACTTTATATGAACTTGAATTTGAACTGAAACTTAACTTTACATGAACTTGAACTGAGTTCTTTACTTTGAACTGATTTCTTTACATAACATGAACTTGAACTTGAATTCTTTACTTAACATGAACTTGAACTGACTTATTTACTTAACATGAACTTGAACTGACTTCTTTACTTAACATGAACTTGAACTTGAATTCTGAACATCAAAATGATTCCGCCAATCTCTATGTCAGGAATAGTGAACAATTGAATGATTATGCGCAACATATTCCACCAGAGATACTTAGACAATCAGAATGATTCCATCACAAGTATTTTAAATCACGTACCCTAGTAATGAAAATAATTCCACTAGGAGTACCCAATAATACTCTGACAATCAGAAGATTACATCATGAGTATTTTAAATCATGTACCCTAACAATCAAAATGAATCCACCAAGAGTACCTAGTAATACTCTAACAACCAGAATGATTACATCATGGGTATTTTAAATCACGTACCTTAGCAATCAAAATGATTCCACCAAAAATACCTAGTAATGCTCTGACAATTAGAATAATTACATCAAGAGTATTTTAAATCCCATATCTTTGCAATTGAAATGATTACACCAGGAGTACTTAGTAATACTCTGACAATCGAAATGATTACATCACGAATATTTTAAATGGGATACCCTAACAATCAGAATGATTACGCTAGGAGTATCTATATAACTAAACTTGAACTTAACTTAAAAATATATGACTTACTTGAGATAGAAATATTTCGCAACATGGCATAATATGTAATAGACAATATACCTAATATGACATACTTGCAATGTATAGCAATACGTGACATAATATATTGTGTAATAGATGAATAATTCATGACTGAATAAACTCTGTGTAACAGATAAATATGTAATGACTTGGCAGGGCACATATGATAACATAAATACATACACTGTAGTTCCCTTACTTATCACTCATACACATTAAACCGATAGTAAATTTAAAGCTAACATACCCTGATCTTCGCGTTTCTAGACAAAAACTCAAGCGCGATCATGAGGAACCGAAAGTAGTTATTTATAAAAGTTAGAACTTAATCACTAACAACTAAAATTATGGAAAATATCAACTTAGAGTAAAATTATCATTTTACCCTCTACATGTGGGGAAATGATCATTTTACCCATAACTTAAGGATTTTGTATCCTCAGTCCAAAAATCACTAAAATTCACATACCTCATGTAAATTTTGTTCTAAACTCAAATATCAATTTAGAAAAATTTAAAACTAAACACAACCATTAAAACTCTATAGCGGTCAAAACTTTCATAGGTTATTTCACTTATTTTTTATGCAATTCTTTCAAATTTTAAAACTTATGATGAAATCAAATTTTTTTTTCTAATATACTCATAACACATTACTAAGAATAATCATGTCTTGAATCATGAACATAAGTTATCAAAATCACTAAAACCATAATTGAACTTTTTTATTTTTCTTGAATGTTCAAAAACATATTTTTGTTTATAACTTGTTTTGATTAACCTCTTGATTCATGACTTAAAAAGATGTGATCTTCAAACTAAAACATCTCATCATTTAAAAATGTGTCCTAAAACATATCTAAGCTTTAAACTCAAGATCACATGGTTAAAAATAACCAAAACATGAATTTAGCCAAGAACATCATCACTTGGTAATCTATCTGAATGTCTCTTTGTATAAAAATTCATATCTTTTAATATAACATAAAATATCTTCAAACTAATATAAAAACATGTATATAAGAGGCTTAGGATCCTCCAATAAAATTATCAAAGTCCTTGGAATAATATTAGACCATAAAAGATTTAAACTTTCTAAAAACAGAAAGTGTTTTTCGTCTTACAGTTTCTAAGTGTCTAGATCTAAAAAAAATATTTCACCAAAACTTTTGATCATGCAACAAATTCTCAACAAATAATCATATACACACGTTAAAAATACTCAATAAAAATTTCAGACCAAAATCTATCCATTAGTTTGGTCAAAAACTCTAAAATATAACACACTATCTAGTTTATCGCCTAGAATGACTTTTCTGGGGTTTAAAGAACTTTTGACCATCAAAAGATCTTTGAATGTAACAAATAAAGTATCTACATAAACTAGACTAAAAGAAGAACAACTTTTCTTGAGGAAAATTTGTAGAAAACACTTACAAAAACTTAGAATCAGGCATGCAAAGTAGTTCAGAAAAGCTGCCCGAAAGTATCTTTTATGTTCTATCAAAGAAAAGTGTACAGGAGGGATGCTTTTCATGGCGAGTGGGCTGGAGGGCTTCTTACACAAGTTATGAAAAGTGATAAGGCAGAAATAAAGCTTGAGTGTTGGCCTTTTCTTCCCAATACAATATACAGAAATCATCTCAAGATATTTCCTCTAGGTGGAGTGTAGAATTGAAAGAGTAAGGTGGCCCTTTAGCTTTTTTTACTTCAAGAACTTTCTAGGCCCTATTTTGAAAAGACCTGGTCAACCAAGTGGGGGTGAAAAACTTAGCCAAGAAGCAATGCTAATTTGGCCAAATTCGTGGGCTTTAAAGGGCCTTAACCGAATGGGCCTCAATTCTAGGTTTTAGGAGGGTTTGAGTTGCTATCAAGTCCAAATCTAATTTCTCCTAACCCAATCAATTATCCAAAGTTAACAAGGTTGGATAATGATGTTCTAAGATAAATTTAAAGAATAAATAGCATGTGGAAGTAATTTAATCAAGTGATTAAACTCAATGTTAAAAACCGATTCAATTAGGTTTTGGAGGTCAACCTTATGGTTTGGATAAAACCGTTTAGGATTTCGGTTTCCACCATACTTTTGGGTTCTCAGTTGGATTCCAACCATATAGGATTTTACTAGGGTGTAAATCCTCTTTGGTTTGGCACTATTTGATTGGTCGGGTGTAAATCAAGGTTTGAGATCAAGGTGGCATGATCTCACACCTTGATTCCTTTAAATCCATCAAACGTTCGTCATGGTGCCAAGTGTCTAATACAGTTCACTATGTATGGTTAAGATCTTTTTAAGTGTTTAAACAAAACTTCTTTAATCTAATTTGGATATTCCACACTGTGATTTTGACAACACTGCACTTAGTGCACTTACTGAGGTTACTATTCACTCATAAAAATTGAATAATAAACTTAACACTGAAAAGTCCTAAATATTCATATTTACCTACAATGAAATTTGTTTACCGAAATTCAATCCTGAAGTGCCTCTAAAAGTAATTTCATAGTTTTGAATAGGCATTTTGTTTGAAAATATGAAAATGTACTTATTGTGCCATAAAGTCCTAAATAATCAACTGAGTCTAATGGCGCAGACCATAACACATTCTGACGCTTATAACTATCTCAAATAATTAGAATCGCACTTTTGGCACCATAGTGAGTGATAACACTGACCATGTTGACAGATTAAAACGTATGCGATCGGTCGATTCATGAAAACTTATGAGGTTTTCACGAGGTTCCTAAAACTAATAGAAATTCCACCTTTGAATTTTTAGCGGGCTGTTACATAGCTCCTTACGAAGCATTCTTGGTAATCTAAACACACTCATGGAAAATGTAAGTATTGCCTGTACAATAGCCTTGATCAAGAATTTCTTCCCTACCTACGATAAAAAAGTGTTCTTCTGGCTATTGACTTTAGTCTAGACTGTCTCCTTTAGATTTCTAAATGTGTTATACCTTGATCTACCCATTATGGTTAGTAGACCAAGATACATTTCATAATTTCCACATACAGACACACCTGCTACACGTTGGATCTGTGACCTAACTGGCATAACAGTGTTTGAGTTGAAGAATATAGTAGTCTTCTACATGTTCAAGCATTGACTTGAGGCTTCTTCGTATACTCTCAGTAATCCTTGAATATTTAGCCATTCAACCATCTCTTCTCTTCCAAAAATTACACAGTCATTAGCAAAGACTAAATAATTTACCCTTGTTCCCCCCTTGATACTAATACTCCCCTTATATCACCCCTTTTCTCAACTGAATCAATCAAGGAGCTAAGGTCTTCTGCACATAGAATGGATAAGTAAGCAAAAATAGGGTCCCCTTGTCTTATCCCTCCGGTAGGCCTTAATACCATTTTCAGGCTCTCCATTAATAAGAATTGAGCATGTTACTGTGGTAACACACTTCATTATAAATGAATTCCATATTTCCCCAAACTCTAGTATCCTAATCACAGACTCCAAACCCCTCAATCGTGTCATAGGCCTTTGACATATCCAACTTGAGAGTCATACTTCCAATCCTTCCTCTTTGTCTTGTCTTCATCGTGTGCAATGTTTCATAAGCTATCGATACATTGTCAGTTACGAGTCTTCTAGGTATGAATGCACTTTGGTTGCTGGAAATAATGGCAAGGAGTACTTTCTTCAACATATTAGCTAGTATCATTGAAAAAAGTTTATATAACACATTACGTAAACTAATTGGTCTGAATTCACTAGCAGCAAATGGATTTTTAACTTTAGGAATTAGGGCTATATAGGTACAGTTGATACAATTTTCCAACCCCACCTCCCAATTTAAAAAACTTAGTATGAATTTACATACCTCCTCTCCCACAATGTTCCAATAAGTTTGATAGAAACAAGCCCCATACCCATTAGGGCTTGGGGATTTTAGGGTGCCATCTGCTTCAAAGCTTCTTCCACCTCAACTCTTGTGAACTCTTTTTGTAGCTCTTCATTCATTGTGCTTGTAACTCTTGGACCAACATCTTTATGGCATTCTTCTATTGCTTCCAAAGTAGGGTATGAGGAATTGAACAATCTTTGAAAATAATCATGGAAGACTTAGTCTATCTCTTCTTGCTCAGACACCATCCTACTTTGTGAGTCTTTAATTTTCTTACTTGATTCTTCCTTCTTCTTTGATTGGCACAAGAATGGGAAAACTTGGTATTTTTGTCACCCAACTGATACCAAGTCCTCTTTGCTCTCTGCTTCCACTTGATATCTTCTGGCTAAAAATACAGTCCCAATTCTCCTTGGAAATTTTTAATTAACTCAGCATTATGAGGGTCTTCATTCTCTTGTTCATACTTTAGTCTTTCTTTTCTTGCTTCAATTCTCTCTCAACCTCTTTATCTCTTTGTAATCTCCATCTAATTAACTCTCCTTTGTAGCTCTTTAACTTTTATTGCACCTTATTTACAGGACTTTGTTTTGCTACACATCTATCCCATGCTTCTTCTATTACTAGTCCTCCTTCCTCATCCAATATCAACTTTGCTTCAAATCTGAAAACTGTCCTTCTCTCTCTTCTTTTTTTCTTCACTAAATTTTCTTTTCCCAAGTCTAGCAGAAGAGCCTTGTGGTCAGATTGTCTTATTGTTAGAACTTCTACTACTCTATCTTAGAATATTTCTGACCAATGAAAGTTGGCAACAACTCTGTCCATTCTCTCCATTATGAAAGTGTTATTTAGATGCTTATTGCTCCAAATATATATATTTATCTTCCAACCCAAATCAAATATGTTGTTTACTTCTAAACCTGTCTGAAATCTTCCATCTGAACTTCTGGTCTAGGTCTCCCACCCACCTTTTCATCTTGACATACAATCTCATTAAAGTCACCTATTATACACAAATGTTTCTCTATTGATGGGTTTAGCAATGATTGAAGATTCCATGTAGCTCTTCTTTTACTTGCCTCAAGATGGCCATAGAAGCTTGTTAATAACTATAACATATTTTTCTCCTCATATGCAATTGTAGCATTAATGTGATGCTAAGAAAAATTTACAATCTCCACTCCCACATCTGTACTCCATAACAAGGCCAAAACCCCCCTTTTCTACCCAATGGTTCTACAACAAAACAACCCTCCCAATCCATCTTCTTCTTTATAAGTACAAATTTAGAAGCTACTAGTTTTGTCTGCATTAGGAAAACTATCTTGGGCTTCTTTTCTTTCACTAAAAGGTGAAAGGTCTTGAACTATCTGGAGGTTCTCAAGCCCCCAAAAATTCCAACTTAGTATTTTCATAATGTTTGGCGGGGCTGACTAGCCGCCTCCACCATTGGCATGATACTTATAACTCAGGCTATGTTAGTATGTTTGCCCTTCTTTAAAAGACCCTCTCGATTGTCTGCATGGTCATCAATAACCAAACTACGCTTACAACCAGATGATAACATTGAGGCACCAAATTTATCTGCATTTCGAGCCGTTCTTTTCCACCTTCCCTTTTTAGTCTTCCCTGTAAGGCCCAGGCGTTGTGAGGCCCGGACCAATGTGTGAAATGGCCCAGTCATTCTTTTGTCTTGAAGGCCTTCTGAACGACGCTGTTTTGGGAGGTTAGTGTTTTTCTTCCTCTGCTTTCGTCTCTTTCTCCCATTCTTTTCGCATTTTTAGTTCCATTTTCGGTTTTCTTCCGCAACTCTCTCTCTCGCCCACATCTCTCTTTTTCTTTCCGGTTTTGTTCTATTTCTTGTTGTTGTCTTTACTTTGTGGCTTCTGAATCTCATGCCCAAATCTCCCCATTTTCGGTTTCCCTTAAAATCAATTTCTCACTTTGCAGCAGAGCACTGGGTTCTCTCTCACATCCTTCCAGTTTTACGGTTGGTTCTCTCCCTCTTCAAACTCGGCACTTCTCTCCCTTTTGCGCAGTGTTTCGTCTTCAGGTAAATCTCTCTCTTTGCTCTCAAGTTGATGTCTTCCTCTTAGTTTATTTCTCTGGTTTTATGCATTTCCGACTTAGAATTGTTCCAGGTGGTGCCGTTGTGTTCTTCCCCACTCCGAAATCCCTCATTGACGCTCATTCTCTTACAGTCCACTTTGTTTCACTTCTGTCTGCATAGTGTTTAATCTCTTTGCTGTGGGTTGACGTTGAACTCTGTTGAACGGGTAAGGAAGCCGTGAACCATTCTCTTTCATGGTGTAATTTATGACTTTTAATTGTTTGAGCACGGGAAGGATTTCTTCTGTTTATAATCAGAGTTGAGGGCTTTGTAATATGATTGTTTTGTTGTTGAAGAAGGATTATAAATTTTGGAATTTTGATGAGGTGCTGTGGTAAATTGTTGGGTTGACGTGGGGTGTAGGATGAGTTCTGTAACTGTTCAAGGTTGTGTTAGTTGTTCTAAGTTTTGAATTATTTGGGTTGGAGGTGCGGTAAAGCAAATGGATACTCTGTTGAGTAGGTGCTGTTTTTGTACTGTTGGGTTGGTATTTTTGACCATTGAAGTAAGATTGATATTTTATTTATATGTTTGAAGTTGACCTTGGAGAGTGTTTAGGATAATATCAAAGACTAGTACTTGGTTCTTGAGTTGGAATGCGGGCTGTCCAATGTTATTAAGTGGTTGTCTTAGTGAGTCAATTGTGGGTTTTTAATTATTAGATGAAGTTATGCCAATTGTTGTTTAATACTCTGTGTATATTTCTTTGGTTTTTATGAATAGGTGACGAGACTGATAGAGATCATTTTCAAGGCTTAGATAATACACTGCAAGAGTCAGGTAAGCAGGTTCCTATGCTAGGTTTTATACAAGTTATCATGCCTGGTTTGGCCACCAGGGTTAGCACAACCCTACCACGGGGGTGAAATATGGTCTCTGCTCTATTTGATGCTCTGTTTTGATCTGATGATGATACTCAGTTTATGTTATGCCAAAGTATTATGGGTTTTACTTGTCTTAAAACCATCGCTCCATTACTTTTGGAAAAACATGTTTGTTCTATATGATAACTCTGTAAAATATTTTGTTCTGCATATTGTACTTTGTAAATGCTCATGTTTGCACGCTAGCATATGACTCCTGCTTACTGAGTTGTTGATAACTCACCCCCTATCATTATAATATTTTTCTGATGATGTGGAGAGTCTAAATGAGGACCTGGATTAGATTGGTGAATGTGTTTAAGCTGAGGAGATGTGGTTAGAAGAAGGACTTCTGATGTTCTTAGTTTTAATGTCTTTGAGTTTTATTTATATCTTGGGTTTAGAAAGATTTATGAAATTATTAGTTGGTTTGTTATGACTACTGAGAGATTATGGACTCCTTAGTTTCTTTTGCTGCAGTAATGACTTTGTGGAGTTTTCAATGTGGTTATTTAGAACACTTGATATTGAGTTTTGCTATTAAAGTTTTGGAGTTTTATTTTAATTGTGTTGGGAAATAAGTTCTTAAGAGAAATGTAGTAATTCTCCAGATCAATCAGGTTTGGGGCGTTACATTCCCCTTCTCTTCATTGATCTGATCTTTCCCCTCTGTAACATAACTCAACTGCTCCAGGCTGGCTCAATCCTGATACCTTCACGCATCTTTCACCTTTTTTTTTTCAAACACTTTTTTTACATTATCATATACATTAGCCTATGTCATCCTCTTCAAAGCCACCTGAGACTGCTTATGAATTGGGTTACTCAAGACCACTAGATCATCCTCATACAACTCCCTTTCAGCCTTTGTAGGAGTGGAGTTGAAGGTTGACGTCCCACCCTTTTCCACATTCTCCTTGTTAGGCTCCGCTTCATTTTCTCCCATTCTTTCTTCGTTATATCAACTCTGTTTCTCTGTATTTCTCCCCCCTTGTATTATGATAAGCATGAAACCATGATCCATACTGAGATCTACCACCATTTCCTTCCAAGCCTTCAAAACCCCTTGCTCAGTGTATTATTCTTCCACATTTAAAACATAGCTTTGGAAGCTACTCATAACGTAGTGGCTCCCAATTTCTATTTCCCAGTAAATTAGCCGTTCTTCCTTTAGCTATCATTTTCTGCAGATCTAATTCAATTTTGGCTCTCAGATAGTTACCCCATCCAATGCCATCTTCACGAACATTTACTTCTTTAACAGTCCCAATTGTTGCTCCAATCTATTCCCGATTTCTCGAGTCATACATGCAAATGAAGCTTATTCATACATACCCAAAAATCCTCATTATCGAAGTTCATCTTCTGAGGAGAAGTAAAACCATCAAAAGATTTCAGAACCAGGAGATGCTTATTGAATAACCATGGTTTCCCATCCAGAACTCTGCGTTTGTCCTCCTAGTTTGCAAAGGTTAAGACAAACAAATTTGAATTTATATCTTGAAAAACAAAAGAACCCCCTAGCCTCTAGATCTTAGCCATGGTTGTTCTAATAACTTCCTTACTCATTTTATGATTGAAATACAGTTTCCATACCAGACTTCTTTCTCTCTCTGCTGTCACCTTCCCCATATGCTCTATTCAAAGTTCAATTATGGCATTCTCCTCCTCTATGAGTTTTAGCTGACCCCATCTTTTGTCCAAGTCCTCCATCACTTCCTACCTCAGTCCTCTAACTAGACTGGGAGAAGGCTCTTCCTCCCATACTCTGCAAGTAAGCCGAGATTATCACTCCACCTATGCCTCTCATCAGAGCAAGCTTAGAGAAGACTTATTTATATGAAATTATTTTTTGAATGATCTTGGCCTCTAGAATTCTTAAAGTGCTAGAATTAAGTTGAACGAAAATAAGTATAAGATTAGGTAAGAAATTAATATATGGATATGATTTGTGAGACAAATGGTAAAATAGGGTTTAAATGTAATTATAGTAAACTTTATGGGCCAAAATGAAAATAAAGAAAAGTTAATGGAAAAAACCGTAAACAAATAGAACAATTAAGGGTAAAAACTGAAACATACATGAAATATAAGCTAGTAGAGTATTTCCAAATATTTAAACTATTCACTAACAACTTTTACTTTGACTATTGAGAAGCTCAAAAAACTCAATAAAAAGCTAAGAACGTCCTATAAGTAAAGACTTCTAAATTAGACTTGTATGTTATGATAGAAATTGATGATCATTTTGAGATTTTTGACACTATTAGACATGGATTGGTTTATTTAAAGCATATATGGTAATTTTGAATAAATGTCTAATAAATTATGAGAATGAAAGACTAAATGCTTTGATGATGATTTTTGGAAAGCGAAAATCCTAGTGAAACTATTCTAACCACTCTGAAATGAATAAAAAATATATATCTATCGAGTTGATGGAATACAATCAACAACCTTGAACAGGATGTATGGACTTCAAGCCAAGGGCTTGTCGTCTTTCTGGCGGGGGCTACGGTAGTGTTTTCTCACAGGATTTATGGATCTCATGCATAGAATCATGTTAAACTAATTTGTTCGGGAATGGGAAATTTAGGTCTGGTTTGGTTATATAAATGAAGTGAGATGAGATGAAAAATTTATGAACAATAGTGTGATAATTTGTAAATAGTAGTGAAATAGTTTGAAATTTGAATTAAGATTTTTATGAGGTTTTGAAAAATGAGAGACAAAAAGTTGAATAAAAAAATTGTAAAGTTAAAAGAGGGTTAGAATATAATTTTTTAATATAATTTTTATTTTGGTATTTGAAACAATTGAATTGTTTTTTGTATTTTGTTTGGAAGTTTGAGAAAGTTATAACAATTAGATAATGATTATATGAAAAAATTAAAAAATTAAAAATTTGAAATTTGTGTTTGAATATTGAGATAACGTGAGATGAGATGAGATAAAATGATTTCAAAGGTTTGTGAAAACGATTGAGACCTTAATGATTCTTGGGATGATAACCTGCCAATTATATGGTTTGATGTAGAAGTACAAAAGGCAAAAAACGAAAACGAAAGAAATGATGTCTTTAATAGAAATGTTTTATTATAACGAAATATGCTTCAACTCATGATGGTTGTTTAGTGTTTATTTTTTATATTTATTTTGATAAGTCTTTACTTCCCTTATGTTAAGGTTTATTTCTATTTATCTTAATGCTACTATTTACAAAATTTAGAAAGTGCTGAATCCAATGGAGTCACATGTATAATTTATGGATCTTGAACAGTATTAAGATGGAGTTAGCTATTGGACTCTTCAATGGACGGTGGCTTTCTCAGAAGGTGTCGAACCTGTTATGGCTCCTGTTTGGATTCTTTTGCTGGGGCTTGCTCTGAATTTCTATCAAGAGTCATATCTGCGCAACATTGTAGCACGATGGGTTCTCTTCTTCGGAGAGACAATGCAACTAAATGTGCGACACGCACAGACGGGGCAAGAGTCTATGTTTTGATGGATGTATTTCAAAAACCAGTGTCTCATGTATGGATTGGAACGCCTCGACAACCTTCCAGTGTACGCTAGGAAATTGTCTATGAAATGCTCCTTGTTTTTTGCTCCAAGTGTAATGCTCAAGGACATAATATTGGCACCTGTAAGATATTGGCAAAGGATAAAGGGAAAAAGAAAGAACCAGATCAAGTGTGGTGGCCTAAGAAGTTAAAGGAAACAAAGCTGTTGGTGGTCTCAGACACAGGGAAAATCTCGAATTCTTTGGTTTCAAATGAGGTAGTGGTGGTGCAAATGAATGATGGTCAGGGTTTGGGTCCTCTGTATTGGTTGACCCGGTGGGTGCTGTTTTGGCTGTCACAGACATTCCTCTTGAGGTTAGTAATAATGGGGCTCTTAAGGAAACTTCTTTAGAGGTTAGTGATAAATTGGGTGACCATTGCGGGGATAGAGTGTTGGTTGGAGATGATGAATTGTTGCTAAAGGATAACTTTGATGCGGTAAAATTGAAGGTTGGTTCGAAGCATGGTGAAAATGTGTCCTCTACTTCAATTGACCCGATGGGCACTATTTTGACCTTCACGGACAATTCGATGGAGGTTAGTGCTAATGTAGCTTTTATGGAGAAATCCCTTGAGGCAGGTGGTATTACTAATGGCCTCTCGGATGGTGTTGTATTGGAGGTTCTAGATGCTAACTTTGAGGAGTTGGCTAAGGAGCGTTCTGCTTTGAGGAAGGAGAAGTCTTTGGTCAGGCATGAGATGGGGAGATCAGGGTCAATTTTGGATTAAGAGGGCGTGGGTGTCTTACCTCCTATAGCTAAAGAAAAACCTAGAAACCTAGAGTGTCAATACTGAAATTTTGAAACCGAAAGTGCGAACTAATATGAAATCACGCAACTCCACAAAGGCCCCTAGCAGGCCTGAAAAGGCTTGATATATGTTAGCGAATCTTATGTATTGGAATTGTCGAGGTCTTGGTTCCTCGAAGGCACATATATGTGCTATGCTGAAATTACAAAAATCGAAATTATTAATTGTTGCGAAGCCTTTTCGTCAGGATAGTAAGCTTGTTCGTTGGCAAGGTATTTTAAAGTTTGATGCCTCGTATTCTAATGGTGGCTCTGGAGGTAAGTTGTGGGTTTTCTGGCATGATGACGTCCAAGTTAATATTATTCAGGAGTTGAATCAGCATGTTACTTTTATGATTAATTCTATGTTGATCGTTTTTGCTATCTATGCAAAATGTACATATATGGAGAGAAGGCATCTCTGGATTGATCTTCTTCCATTTGGAGTTTTACAGATGCCATGGATGATTATTGGCGATTTTAACACTATTCACCATGATGGAGAAAGAAGAGGAGGGTGTCCGAGATTGCCGAGTGCAATGGAAGATTTTTCCTCCTTTATCCAAAATAGTGGTTTGATCGAAGTGCCTTTTTCTGGAAATAAGTTGTCTTGGTGTAATGGGCATTGTGGATTGGCTCAGAGCTGGGCTTGGTTGGATAGGGCTTTGTGCAACACCCAGCTATTAGATATTTATTTGATGGTGTCAATGAAGTATTTATCTCGGAAATCATCAGATCATGCGCCTATGTCTCTTCGGTTGGTGAACTCAAATATGAGGTATGTCCCAAGTATTTTTAGATTCCAGCAGATGTGGACTTTGCATGAAGGTTTCTGGGACTGGAATGAGGAGGTTGGAGGAGCTAGTTTGTGGAAGCTAGCAGCTAAGATGAAAAAAGTAAAAAGTGCATCTAAAAGCAAGAACGGTGATGTATTCGGTTGGACTACATTGCATTAGAAACGCCTGGAGGAGAAAATGCTCAATAGGAGGCACAACTGCAAGAGAAATACTCCCAAGAAGTAGAAACGGAGATGCTTGCTAAGCAAGCGGAGTTGAGTTCTTGGCTGGAAAAAGAGGAAGTCCGAATAGCACAAAAAAATAGAAGTACGTGGATAGAGCATGGGGAGGTTAATGCTTCTTTTTTTGCAGCTTTACAGACTAGGAAGAAGAGCATAATTACATCCATGCAATTGCCGGATGGAAGAATGTTGTCTACGCTAGAAGTGATTCATAATGAGTGGTTTTACACTTTGTTGATTTTTGGAGTTACAGGCTGACAGCTTCCGTGCTTCATTTATCTGATGTTATTCAGGAAGAGGTGAGGGCATTTGAAAATTTAAATATTTGCTGGAGCCCAATGGAGCAGGAAGTTAAAGATGCCTTGTTTGATATTCCGATTAATAGTAGTCCAAGACCAAATGGATTTAATTCTGGTTTTTTTCGACATTGTTGGGATTTTATTAAGATATACTTGGTTGAGGTCGTTCGGGATTTCTTTGTAGGTATCTTGCTACTGAGATTGTAACAGCCCGCTAGAAATTCATTGGTGGAATTTCTATTGACTTTGAGAATACTTCAAAAAACCCATAACTTTTTACGAATCGACCAATCGCTCAGGTTTTAGTCTGTCTTCATAATCAGTGTTATCACTCACTGTGGTGCTAGATTTGTGAGTTTAATTATTTGAGATAGTTAGAAGTGTCAGAATGCGTTATGGTATGCGCCATTAGACTCAGTGGATTATTTAGGATTTTATGGCGCAATAACCATTTTTCACAATTCCGGACGAAACGTATGTTGGAAATTGTGAATTTATTTTTAGGGCACTTCGGAATTGAATTTCGGTAAACGATTTTCACTATAGGTTAATATGAATATTTAGAATTTTTCAGTACTAAGTTTGTTATGTTTTTTTTAGAGTGAATAGTAACCTTGATAAGCGCACCCATTGCAATGTTTTCAAAATCACAGTGTGGACTATCCAAATTAGGTTAGAGAAGTTTTATTTGGACACTTGGCAAGATCTTAGCCACACATAGTAATGGTATTAGACACTTGGCACAAAGAAGAACCTTTAGATAGATTTGTGGAGGAATTAAGGTGTGAGATCATGCCACCTGAGCAAAGCTGTGTTTCATCTGTTCAACTAAATTGTACCAGACCAAAGAGGATTTCAACCCTAGCAAAACCCTAAATGGTTGGAATCCAATTGAAACCCCAAAAACTTGGTTGAAACCAAAACCCTAAATGGTTTTCCCAAACCCTAAAGTTGGCCTCCTAACCCTTTTTAATCCGATTTCTAGCATTGTGTTTAATCACTTGATTAAATCACTTCCACATGCTTTTAATTAATTAAATCCTTGTTATGACATCATTATCCAACCTTTTAAACCTTTAAAATTTGATTGGGCCAAGAAAAATTGATTCTGGGCTTGATAGCATCTCAAACCCTAACCAAACCTCCTTTAAACCCCAAATTGAAGCCCACTTGGTGGGGCCCACCAAGGCCCACGAAATTGGCCACCTTGGCAAAGCTTCTTGGAGAAGTTTTCTCCCCCACATGGCAGACCACCCACTGTCATTGGCTGCTCCCAATAGTGCCTTGATGTGAAGGAGAAATCCACTCCATCAACCTCCATCTTTCACAGCTGCTGCAGGCAGTCTTTGCCTCTCACTATTCTCCACTTTATGTCACATAGCCACCTCCAATCAAGGGTCATTCCAGCCCACAGCTTCCCCCTCCAGGAGTCTATAGTCGTGCAAGGCACTTTTCAATCCATTTTATCACTTCTTTTCCCCCGTTCTTAGAGAGAAACCCAAAAGAGCTCTCTCGGGCAGATTTCTGGGACATTTTGCGTGGCCATTTACGACCCTTTTTAAGTATTTTTGCACGATGATTCCTTCACATAAGTTGTTCGTCTTTGAGTCTAGTTGCCGTGGATATCTTATTAGTCTCATTCCATACTCTTTATTCGGTGAAAAGTATTTTTAACCATGGAAAGGTCATTCTGGGCGTGAAACTGGAGAGTATGTTATGTTTTGGAAGTTTTGACCAAGCTAATGGACATATCTTGGTCCGAACATTTTATGGAGTGTTGTTAACATGTGTTTATGAATGTTCATTGAGGTTTTGTTGCTTGAATAAAGCTTTTGATGTTAGATTTTCTTAGAGATAGAAACTTGAAAACTGGAAGTGGAAAAACAGTTTCTGTTTTGCGAAAGTTTGAATATTTCGTGGTTTTAATCTTATTCCAAAGGCTTTGATATTTTTATATGATGATCCTAAGCCTCTTATATACATGTTAGGATGTTAGTTCGAAGATATTTAGTATTAGTTTTAAAGATATGATTTTCTATGCAAGAGGATTTCGGTTAGGCCTAAACTTTGATGTTTTTGAGTTAGATCCATGTTTTATTAAATTGTAGCCATGTGATTTTAAGTTTGATGGTTGGATATTCTTTAGGACACATTTTTAAACCATGTGATGTGTTAGTTTGAAGATCACATGTCTTTAAGCCATGGATCAAGAGATTGATCATAGTTAGTTGGGAAAAACAGTTTCTGTTTTGGACTAAGTTTAAAACCAAAAACTCCAAGTGTTGTTTTGTGATTTTTGGTGAGTTTTGTTTGATGATTTAAAGCATGTTTGATCTTAGGATGATGTTATGAATATGTTAGAAGTAAGATTTGATTTTTTGGAATTCTTGGAGATGTTTTTATTAAGGTCAAAACTTGTGATTTAAGGTTTACTTTTTGTTAAAAAGTTTGGGTCTTTTTACAAAAAGTTTGGTGTTGATAATTAGCTTTTTCTTAATGGATATTTTTAAGGGTGTTTTTAACCTTAGGATAGGAAGATCTTTGTTACAAGATTTTGGTTTATTCATGAGTTTTGAGACTTGAAAAAATTGTAACCAAAATCAAGACAAATGGCCTATGTAGGTTTCGGCCATAGTAAGTTTTTCATAGTTGTGATTGGTCTTAAATTTTTCTGAGTTGATATTTGAGTTTGGGACAAAATTTACATGAGGAATGTAAATTTTGGTAATTTTTGGAATTAGGATGTCAAATCCTTAAGTTAGGGGTAAAATGGTCATTTGCCCACATGTAGAGGGTAAAATGGAAATTTTACTCTAAGTTGTCTCTTTTCACATTTGTAATTGTTAGTAATTAATTTCTAACTTTTAGAATACCCTCTTACAGTTCCTCTTGTTTCGCGCTTTATTCTAGTAGAACACGACGATCGAGGTAAGTTAGCTTTTAACTTACTATCAATTTAATGTGTATGAGTGATAAGTAAGGAAACTAAATTGTATGTATGCATGTTATCATATGTGCCATGCCAAGTCATTACATATTTATCTGTCACACAGAATTTATTCTGTCATGAATTATTCATCTGTTACAAAAGATATTCTGTCACGTATTCCTATACATTGCAAGTGTGTCATGTTAAGTTAAGTATGTCATCTGTTACATGTATTTCATGTCACGTAATATTCACTGTCACATGTTACACCATGTTAAGAAATGTTGTCTGTTATATGGTATGCCATGTTACGAAATGTTGCATGTTACATGTATGCCATATTATGAAATGTACTCTGTTACATTTATGTCTGGGAAGTATGTCATGTCTGTCATCTTACGTTCATGTCACGTTATGCTACGTCAGGACTTTGGTCTTTTATGTCACGTTCATGTTACGTCATGTTACGAAATGTCATGTATGCCAGTTAAGTTATTCATGTCAATCACGACTCTAAGCGCTAGGATGGGGTAATATCCTAGTGGAACTCCTTTGTTCACGCTGGAGTGTCTAAATAGGTGTGAAATTCCCTAGGTTGATGAAGTACAGTCAACAGGTTGCGAATGGGGCCTAATTAGCTGGTCACCGGAGCGCGCCAGGCACTAATGTTGTAACACCCGGACCCAAAATTTGTATAGATGGACTGTGATTTTTTTTAATTTATTTGGAGATCTATGCCGTTTATTTATTTATTTTATTATTATTATTATTTTTTTATTCTCCCCGCTTGTTTTATTTATTTATTTATTTTTTTCGTTTCCTTCTCTTTCCGTTTATATTATTTTTCGCACGGCTTATATTTTATTTTTCCGTCGCACAGCATGCATACACACATGCATTCGTTCACGGCATGCATGCACACACACGTCTCTCTCGACTCTCTAGGGTTTCACCTCACATATATATAGATGATTATGTTTTTCCCAAGCACTGAGATTTTACCCAACACTGCCACCGCTAGAAACTCCTCCCCGCGCAAACAGCAATCCGTAGCCCTCGACGCAGCAACCGTTCACGTCAACCCTGCATCCGTAGCCAACCATTAGTGTGCATGACGAAGACCTAGAATAGCCGCTTCCTGTGTTTTTTTCTCTCCCTCTCCTCTCGATTTTCCACAGTTTTCTCTGCACCTTTCAGCCATCCCCGTTACCGTCCGACACCCTCACGGAAGCCCAAACGTGTTCGTCACCACTGCTGCCCGGTTCGTCCTCCCCCAACCTCCATCTCCACGTAAAACCGACGCCCAGAAAAACCCTCGGAAAACGCTTTCGACAGCCACGGGAATCAGCAATCCATGCTTTTACCGAATTAAAATCCTCTGTTTCTCCTCTCAAAAATAGAGCATCACCTCTAACACGGTTAGCCACCACCGTACGTCGGGAAAACTATCGGACCAGCCACAGAATCCGCCGGTTGTCACTTTTCCGTCAGCCTCGAGCCGCCTCAGTTCCGCCTTGTCCCTCGCGGTGAGTACCTCCCTCGGTTACTCCTTCCTTTCTCTCCGCCCTCTCTCGCTCACTTTTCCCTCTCCTTCTCTAGTGCCCAGCGCTGCTCGACAGAAACTTCGCCTCGCTCTTGCTCTTCTGCCGCGCCACCGCAGTCCCTCCAGTCAGCCCCGTCGCGCCTCACCCTCGACGCGTGCCTCGGTTTCCCTTGGTAGTTTCCGTCGTGCATGTGTTTCAGTACGTAGGTTCTGTTTTGGTTACTTTTCAAGGAATTAATTGAATTACCGTAATGCCCTTCACTGCATGTTTTATTAATGGGCTTTTGTATTTTATTATGTATTAGTTCACTATTATTTAGTTATGATTACAGAAAATAATTTTATTATGTTATTAAGTAAAGATTTATGCTAAGAGTAAATAATTTTGGAGTAATGTTGTTTTTACATTTTAGATATGTTTTAGTCTATTTAATAATAGTCATGGTTTACTTTAAAATATTTTGGGATAATTATTTTATCTAGTATTGAAATTTATAAGTTGTTTTCATTAATAAATAAGTTATATTTTTTTTTAAATGTTTTTAGTCAAAGTTATCAATTGGACAGTGGCGATTTTAGAAAAAGATGATAAATTTTAAGGTTATGAAATTTTAGGTTTTGAGGAATTAAGTAGGTTATTTTAGAAATTTAGGATTAAATATCGAAATAAGTGGTTGATTGGAAATTTACGGGAATTACTTGATTATTTGATAGGTGACGATTGTTAATTGTTCGACATTTTGAGGAAAATTCTGAAAAGCTAAGAAGTCCAGGTAAGCGGGGTTCCTATGCTAGACTTTGCATTAAATAAAATGAACTGAGGTCCTTTTTGGAAAATGTGCATGTTCTGCTATGAAAAGAAATTTGAAAACAACCTCAGATATTTGTTCTGCATTACTCATGAGATTCTGTTTAAGAATAACGTATTTTCTGTCATGACTGGTGTAAACATGAGCTTATTTTTGATATTTTATTTCCGAACTTTGAAAATGAGAGCGAATATGAAATTTGTGCATAAATTATGTGGTGATATGATTTTGTTCTGTTCCGAAAAATTTTGTTCAGTACACTGTTTGGAAAAGACGTGATTTCTGAAAACCTTTGGCATGACTCTCTGATTCTGAATTTGATTCTGTTTCTGTTCTGTTCAGTTACGGCCCTGCCACGGATGATAATAGTGGCATACGGCCCAACCACGGGTAATAATAGTGGATACGGCCCAACCACGGGTTATAATAGTGGATACGGCCCAACCACGGGTAATAATAGTGGATACGGCCCTGCCACGGGTTATAGTAGTGGTCTCTGTTTTGAGTGCACACCTTGGTGACAGAGTGTTTTATGTTCTGCTTGGCTATCCGCATATGCACAACCCTACCACAGGGGTTATACATGGCCTCTGTTCTGATATGATGTTTTGATGATGACGATGATCATTTATGCTATGCCAAAGAATATTTTGAATGAAATTATTTCTAAATCTTCGCTCTGATATTTTGATATCATGTTCTGCTTCCGCACTCTGAAAATAAAAATGTTTTGTTCTGCATTCTGATTTCTGTAAATGCTCATGTTTATACACTGGTATATGTTCTCTGCTTACTGAGTTGTTGATAACTCACCCCTTATCTCCATATATTTTTAAGATAATTTTGATGGTTCAGCTGGGGAGCAAGAGTAGAAAGTTTAGCAACGTGTGATGATTGTAGTGGAATAAGTGTCTGATGGTACAAATGCTTATTTGAGAGTCGTAGTTAGTAAGCTGATTTATTTTTCGGGTATTTGATTTGATGAGTTGAGGATGTGTTCGAGTTTTCGGAGAATTTCTAATTTAAGTTATTGGGGATTTCTTTATTGTCGCAATGGAGGAACTTAGATTTTTGGTTTGATTAAGTGTATTAATATTTTATGGGATTTTTCTGGAGTTTATAGTTGTGTTATTTAAGTTAATTTTAAGTATTAAGAGCTAACTCTCCGGACCTCTGGGAACGGGGCGTTACAAATGTCGATGGTGCCACACATTATGTTACGTGTGTCCACAGCAAGTGTGGCACAAACAAATAAGTCATGGGGTCACAACAACTGTGGAGCATGAAGTATGGAGCCACAACAACTGTGGAGCATACACTACGTGAGACACAACAATTGTGACACGTAAAATACGTAGGGCTACAACAACTGTGGAGTACGTATTAACGCACTCACAGCTGGTATAGAAACCTGTGATGTGATGCGGTAATCGACAGGGACACACGGCTCAAAGGGACCTGTGTAGCACCCATATGGTCACTCTAATGATTAAGTCTATTGAATAAGATTTCAAGTTCATGTATTTCACGTTCAAGCCATGTTTCAAGTTCACGTTATGTTATGTTCAAGTTTACGTTCACGCAATCATGGTAATCCCATGTGACAAAAATATGTTTCAAGTCCATGTTATGTTTCAAGTCACGTACATGCTAAGCTTTAGTTTCAGTTTAAGTTATGCCAGTTATGTTATGTTGTATGTCAAGTTATGCTATGATTACTTATGGTTTGATTATGCATTCATGCTTTTACTGCCATGCATGCATCATTAACCTGTGTGGAAGTTTTCTATTAACTTGCTGAGATTAGTAATCAAATCTCACTGTGGTAGTCCCAACTACCATTCCCCCCGAATGGTAGATTTTGTTATAAGATCTGAAGGAGAACCGGGAATCGACCAACTGGAAACGGTCGACTAAGCGTCGGTGCGACGTAGATGGTAGTACAGTAGTTACCTCAAATTACTACTTGTATTTGTAGAGTTCAAACTTCAGCACTCTTTTGATCACAACCATATGGACTATTGTTGTGATCTTAGTTATTTAACACGTCATTAAGTATGAAGTATATTTTAAGTATTTGGGATATTTCAATTTGGTGCATAGTATTGCTAACGAAAGAAAGAAATTTATTATCCCCTGCGAATATTGCATAATGCTAGATGCATGTTAGGAACATTGCATCTTATATGTCATGAACGGGGGCAAGTAACCTTGTGTTGCATGTCCCGACGCTTCAGATGTCCGTCCGATCCCAAGTGGAATCTGGAGGCGTCACAGAGATACTATGCCGCTTCTTTCATTGTATTGATTCCGAAAGTGCCGAATCCATGCTCTTTTGAAAAATTTAGGCCAATTAGCCTACACTTGGTTGTTTATAAAATATGTTCAAAGTTAATTGTTACTAGATTAACTGCTATTTTGAGTTGGCTAATTTTTGAAGAGCAAGGAGTACTTTTACCAGGGAGAAGTATTTTTGAGAATATAAGCCTTACGCAGGAGTTGATTCAGGACATAAATAAACCAATTGGGGGAGGGGGTAATGTGATACCCCGTATTTTAGTGTATTTTTTAATTGAAGAATTTTTTTTAATTAATTTAAATATTGGTTCTCTTGTTTTAAATTTATCGGGTTTTTTTGTTGGATTTATTTTATAATTTTTAAGTTGTGAAATTTACTTTGATGTGCTTTCTTGGTATTAATTATCGATTTGCATTTAAATTGCTCTTTACTTTAAATTAGTTTAATATTGGACTTTAAAATTTTTGTATTGTTGGATTTTGTATTATTATTTTTTTTAACTAATCACTACGTTTAAGTTA
Source organism: Juglans regia (assembly GCF_001411555.2). Taxonomy (NCBI): domain Eukaryota; kingdom Viridiplantae; phylum Streptophyta; class Magnoliopsida; order Fagales; family Juglandaceae; genus Juglans; species Juglans regia. Next base: position 17,136,691 of record NC_049908.1, read on the forward strand.
TTTTATTTAAATTTACTGTTTTGAAATCATTTTCATTGGATCAATTTTGTGACCCAAGTTGTGAGGACTGGACTTCATTTATTTCCCTCACTTTTTCTTTTCCCCTTTTTATTTTTCTCCTCTCTTTCTTTTCTTTCTCTTTCTTTTTTTTTTTTCCTTATTTATCCTCTGTTTCTCTCCTAGCCCACACGAGTCCCTCCCCTCTCCCCCGTTCGTTTGCTTCGTCAGCCCCAAGCACCACCCTGCGCCTTCCGTGTCCACCACCGCCCCTCCCAACCTCTTCCTCACAGGCCAGTGACCACCCTTGTGTTTTCAGCTCCTCCCGCGCCACCATTAACCCCCACTCGCGGCCTCAAGCTGCGGCATTCCTTGCGTCCTTGCACCGCCGTCACGCCACCTCCGGCCACCATCTCTTCACCACATTATCCATGACCTCCCAGCAACCTAAACCACCCATCCTTAGCTCCAATCCGTCATCGGTGAAGCTCCACCATCTACTTTTCCAATTTGAGCATTTTGGCCTCCAAACACCTCCCACGCCACCACCCACGACCAACCACCCCCACCCCTACGGCCAACCACCCCCACCATTAGCTTCACCGACATCCCTAAGCGCTTCCCTAGTAATCTCAAGTATTCGTTTGTCCCCGTTCAAAAGTTGTGTTTTTGAGACCCACGGCCATAGTGCATTGCACTGTTACCTTGCCGTGCCGCCACTTCTAGCACCTCCGTGATCCTTCAAAAATTATATTATAGCGTTGTAAGCATTTTTCCAAAGAACTTTGAGATTTAAATGTATTTTTTTGCGCTAACTCCTATTTATTGTGAATTGGTTGGTTGTGCCGATTGAATCCAAGGAGTAAGGAGGTCGGTTGGATTGGATGATGGAGTTGTTTGTGTGATTGGTTTATGCTGTGAGATTTGTTGGCTGTTTCAGGTTTAAATATTGGTGTTTTGAATTTGACGTTGGTTATGGTGGATATTGATGATTTTAGAAAGTGATGATATATTTTGGATTATGAGGGTTTTAAGTTTTGAGGAATTAAAATATGTTATTTTAGAAGTTTAGGATTAAATATCGAAATACGTGATTGATTGGAAACTTACAGAAATTATGTGATTATTTTTATAGGTGACGTCTTATACTCGACTCGACATTTTTTAGGAAAATTCTGAAAGGCTAAGGAGTCCAGTTGAACGGGGTTCATATGCTAGACTTTGCATAAAAATAAATAAAATGGACTGAGGTTGATTTTTGGAAAAATATCCATGTTTTGTTATGAAAAGAAATTTGAAATGACCTCAGTTATTTGTTTTGCATGACTCATGAAATTTTGTTTATGAATAAAGTACTTTCTGTCTTGACTGGTGTAGATATGAACAAAGTTTTGGCATTTTGTTTCTGAACTATGCAAAAGAGCGAATATGAAAAATTGTGCGTAAATTATATTTTTGTGATTTGATTTTGTTATGTTCCGAAAAGGTTTTGTATTCTGATGTGATATGATGTGATTTCTGAAACCTCTGACATGACATTCTGTTTCTGTTATGTTCTGACCTTACCACGAGTGTAAAACTGTGGCCTCTGTTTGGGTTGGTACCAACTTTTTTGTTTCTGGTGCACCCACTTTGGAAACAAAGTGGTTTTCTGCTCCACTCATTTTGCCGCCGGGTTTTGCACAACCCTACCATGGGGGTTAAACATGGAATTACGTTATGATATGATGTTTCAGTTATGTTGTGCCAAAGAATTTTGAATAAGAATATTTTTGAACTTTCGCTCTGATATTTTTTATAACATGTTCGGACTCTGCATTCTGAAAATAAAATGTTTTGTTTTGCATTCTGAACTCTGTAAATGCTCATGTTTGTATACTAGTATATGTTCTATGCTTACTGAGTTGTTGATAACTCACCCCCTTTATCTTCACAATATTTTCAGATGATTTTAGATTTTTCAGCTGAGGACTATGAAGCATTAGGTGAGATGACTTAAGGATAGTGGATTAAGAATAGAAAGTTTTCGTTGAGTATTGGTGTTTTGTTTTTGTTAATTATATTGTTGAAATGTGAGTTTTAGTGATATGTAGAGAAATTGATATTTTTTGTGGTTACTGTATTGAAGATTTGACATATGAGTTTGTGTAGTTAATTAAATTTGAAGTGTCTATGTTTGATTTGGAGCTTTTGGAAGAATATTATTAGTGTTGGAGTTGATTATCAGGTAACATGAGTTAACTCTCTAGACCCTTAGGGACGGGGAGTTACAGGTAATATCATGATGAAAATTGATATGGCCAGGGCTTATGATACGATTAACTTGGAATTTTTGTTACAAGTTCTGAAAGCCTTTGGTTTTTCTTTGGAGGTATGCAACCTAATCTCCAATTGTGTATCTTCATCTTGGTTCTCTGTGGTAATGAACGACACTTCTAGAGGTTTTTTTGAGGGTGGAAGGGATCTCCGTCAGGGGTATCCTTTAATGGTAGGAAGAAAGATGTGGAGATGATTTTAGAAGTTTTGGAGCTCTATGCCCAGTGGTCTGGTTGAGTGGTCAATGCTTCCAAGTCATCTATTTTCTTCTCAAGCCATATACCAGAATCAAGATGCCAGGAGTTGCTTAGAGTGTTTGGCTTATGATGGGGCACTTTCCAGTGAAGTACTTGGGGGTTCCTATCTTCTCTGGTAGGCTGAAGTCGTGTTATTTTGATGATTTGCTGCTTAAAATTTCTAAAAAGATTGAAGGTTGGAATATGAGGAATCTTTCTTCTTGTGCCCGATTGCTTTTGTTTAAGCATGTTCTTTCAAGCTTGCCGGTGTATTTATGATCTGTATTACTAGTGCCCAGCCAGTTTTTTGGTAAAATTAACAAGTTATTTAGCACTTTTTTCTGGGGTTCGTCAGAAGGAAGGCCTAAGAGGAAATGGGTAAGTTAGGAGTCCGTTTGCAAGCCCTTGGATGAAGGAGGTGTGGGGTTGAGAAATATTGTAGATGTTTATTGCTCCCTTCAATCCAAATTTCCCTGGAAGTTCCTCTCAAAGGATACTTTATGGTCTCGCTTCTTTAAAGCCAAGTATGTGAAGAATCAACATATCTTTCTTGTTGATCCTTCTAAAGGCTCTAGAGTTTGGAAGATGCTTATTAAGTCAGTTCCTCTTGTTGTTGAGAAATTTTTTTGGCGTGTGAAAGAAGTAAACTTATCCTTCTGGCGTGATAAGTGGATGGACTCAGGTCCTATATGTCAAGTTGTACAGATTTCAGATTCTCCTTTTTTACGAATAAAGGAATGTATGATTGAGCATAGTTGGGATGTGGATCTGATTGTTCAGCTAGTGGGTCAGGAGTTTGTTGATGATATTTTATCTCGTGTTGGTGGTACTAAACCGGGGACGGATATGTTAATGTGGGTTGGTAGTAGGGATGGAAGATTTTCAACAACAAGTGCTTGGGATTGGATTCGTATTTCGGTTCCGAAGCATCAATGGATGGACTAGACTTGACACTCAGCTTTGCCAAAGAAATTTACTGTTGTTCTATGGAAGGCTTTGACCAATAGCCTGAGTGTGGATGAGCGGATTAGGTGTATTGGAATCTCGATAGCCTCTAAATGTGAATGTTGTCGTCAGGGCTATTTTGAAGACCTTAATCATGTTCAATACAGTGGTAAGGTTGCTGCTAGACTTTGGCAAATGTGTTCTAGTTTCATGGGTGTTCCCTATGTGGCTAATCGGTCTTGGTTGGCTACCGTTGAAGCTTGGTTTCGAAGAATAAAGAAGTCTTCAAAGGTTGGTAATTTGATTGGTGTGGTTCCATGTATTTTAGTATGGAATCTATGGATGTGCAGGTGTTCAGCACGTATGGAGGGACACAAGGATTTTTTTAATATTTTGTGGAGGAAGGTTAAATACCGACTCCATTGGGTTGGTTTGAGGCTTAGGCACTCAGGAAATCTTCATCAACGTGAGCAAGCAATTTTAGAGGATTTAAATTTGCCGGCTGTATCTTGGGAGAAGCCGGAGCTGGGTTGGCTCAAATTAAATACGGATGATAGTAGCTTGGAGAATCGGGGACAATCGGGTGCTGGGGGCTGCCTTGAAATCATGAGGGAAATTTGGTTTTTGCCTATTCTGAACATATTAGCTTTGGTTCAAGTAATAAAGCTGAGTTGTTGGGGGTTCTATTTTGATTGTGCAGATGTACGACCATGGGCTTGGTGAATATTGTTGTTGAATTAGACTCGTCATTGGTTGTGAATTGGCTGGAGAAAGGCAGATGTCAGGTTTGGTACTTGGAGGATTTTTGGGAGGAGATAATCTTGCTCATCCAAGGCCTTAATATTCGGTTTAGACACGTGTTTAGAGAGGAAAATAAAGCTGCGGACTGGCTTGCTAAAGGTGGTAGTACTGGGATTACGCAAGAGTATACGTTGGCTAGCATCCCAAGGGAGCTCAAAGGGATTTTGTGCTAGGATAAATGTGGTTTGTCGTGCTTAAGAAAGAGCTAATTTGTCGTCATTTGGTTTGGAGACCATTACATAAAAGGCATGATTCGTTTACGATTACGTTCTTTTGTCTTTTACGTTTACGTTGGTGCAAGCGGAGTTTTTTCTTTTGGACTTGATCTTTTCATTGTATAGATCTCGTTAATATGTGTCCTGGTTGTTTTATGTTGGGTTTTGGTTGTCAAAGTTTTAGTCATTGACTCATGGGATGGGCATATATAAAATCCTGTGGATCTTGGATATTGCAACGGTTTTCCTCTACCATAAATGAGGTTGTTTTCAAATAAAAGTGGGCTGGGGCCACTTTTGGACATATGACCTCGTCTCTTCGCTATGGAGGGCCACCTCTAGTACAAGTAAAATAGAGCCACTATTTTTATTGTAGGTATAGTTGATCCTATGGTGAAAGGGAATGATAAAAATGAGGTTGACTAGGGCTGTTCACTCGACACGACCTGAAAATGTACTATTCCGGTTCGACTAAAAAATATACAGTTATAAAAAAGGCACTTTCGAACCCAATTAAGTAACCTATTACCCAAACTGAATACGTTTCTAAAAAATCAGATTTTTCGACTAGATCTTTTTTTTTTAATGATGATGATGTTTTAAATTGAATATCAGTACGTTAGAATATTTTGATTATAATTCTATACTAAAAAAAATGTCAAACGAAGCATCGATCACACAATCTTCTTTTGTTCATCCATTTTGAGTTTTGTTTTATGATTTAGAGTGTAAAACCTTTTTAAAATATGGGTCAATTATGGGATCCCTTCATAGAAAGCCATTACAAAGCAGCTAATTGTTGGAAATTTAGTTGATCCTCAGAATTGATTGGTTTAGCGAGTGACAAGCAATTTTAATGGATTAAATTGGGATGAACAATCTTTCAATTTAGTAATATGAGTTCTCAAATTGAATTTGGTCACAACTAAAATTTTCAAATTGTTTTCCAAAGTTGAAACTATCACATAATTGAGTTTGGAGTCTTTGAGAATTCTCACATGTTAGCCATTTAAATATTTTTGACAAGATGAATCTTTGTTGTAATATTTACCTATGAATGGACTGATGTTTGCAAGAATCATTACATTTATAGAAAATTCAGAGCAAATTACGCAATGCCCCATTGGGTGTGTTAATTTCTCATAGAAGAGAGCAAATCATATACATGAATGATGAACCTGCCCAAAGGCCAGCCAAAAACCACTAATTGTTAAACGTACTATGGTGGTAGACAGCCCTGACCCCACATCCCAAAAAGGCAGCATAATACAATTTACCAATTCCAAATATCAAAACTTGGAGAAGCACCAAACAATACAACACCCCACATCCCGAAAAGGCAAGGTCGCAGGAGTAAAGATTACACAATTCACAAACTAATCAAGTATGATATAGAGTAAGATCCTCTCAATTTCACTTAAAGTGGATGTATATGCTCAACACAAAACATGAGATCTTTGGTTATCTTACTTTCAGTCCAATACTTTTGAAAACACAATAACCAAAATACAATGATAGATAAGATTATTCATTCGGAACGGATTTTTTTCCAACCTGGTCCAGAATTTGAAAAATTGGATTTCGCCCTAAATTTGACCTGGATTGGAACTCGAACTGCCCGGTTTGGATACGGGTTTGAAATCCGAATACCGGATTTAAAATCTGGTATGGGATTTTTTATTTATTTTGAATTTAGCTTTTTTGAATTCAGCTTTTGGTTTGTAGTAGACAACTTCTGAAACTGTCAAGTCACATCAAGATTAGGCAAAGAGTAGGTTTGCACCCAAGTTTCTGAGCTTCTGAAGTCACCCAAGTAGCCAACTGTCAAGTCACCCAAGTAAGCGTCCAAGCTTGTACCCGTTTACTTCCCATGTATATATATATATTTATTTTTTCTTTGCAGTTGCCTAGCTTCTCTCTACCCAAGGTCTACACCTTTTTTCCCAACCAGTACCCTTACTGTCAAAGCAGTACCCAAGGTCTGCATCTTCTTTTCATCTGCTCTCTCGCAAAGCCAGCCGCTATTCTAATATCTATATGCAATTCTGATTGAATCAACTTACAGAGATCTTAGATAACATGCTGCTGCGAAAGAAAGCAATATAATATCGCTGACACATGAGAAATTAAATATAAGTAGCATTGGATTCCAAGTGTAGAACATGTGTATTTTATTTAACAATAGTTACAATAAAAAAAGAAAAAAATTAAAGAAAACAAAAAAATGTGATTTGTTTGAGATGCACACTCTTGGTTTACCAACGAATAATGAAGAACGTGAAATATAGAACAGAGTCACATGTGGGTCTCTTAAAAAAAAAAAAATCGGGTTCAATCTGGAACCTGGAATCTGGGTTTTTAAAAAAATCCGGATTCATTCGGGTTCTAGCCTGGTCTGACCCAGGCTAACCCGGTCCAAGTTTGAAACTCGGGTTTCGGTCTGGGTATACCCGGGTTCCCGAGCCGAAACCCGGATGAACAGTTCTAATGATAATGTCTAACATTAGAGGGAATTCAATAGAAAACTATTTATCGTAACTATAGTTCCTATGCAATGTAATCTTTCGAGGGAATTCTAGTCCTTCAACCAAAGCCCGACTTCATGAAGATCGCTGGAGAGTAATTTAAATCTCTATCAAACGGGTCCAATGATTCAAAGTAAAAGGCCTGTCTAATGGGCCCAAAGGGTCAAGGAACCTATAGGATCACTATAGGTTCACTACAACAAGATCATACCGTCCCCAATAGGATTACTATGGTAACTAACTCTAATAGAAGATATTTACACCAAAGGAAACAACGAGATATTTGGAATAGTAGTCCACAATATATCAACCATTTCCTTTTACTATCATATCTCGATAATCTGGCGATCAAGACCCTGAGGTTTTGGGGAAATAAACTATCCTTATCAGCAACCATCCAATCATATAAGGGACCAACACTAGCAGCCCAAGGTACGATTCCAGACCCCCTAGTGCTAAGCACTACACCCATATTTCTAACTTAGGCATCGGATATGCATTGTAACAGCCCACCAGAAATTCAATGGAGGAATTTCTTTTGGTTTTAGGAACTTCATGAAAGCCTCGAAAGTTTTCATGAATCGACCAATTGTGTAGGTTTTAGTCTGTTACCATAATTAGTGTTGCCACTCACTATGGTGCCAGAAGTTCAATTTTATTTATTTGAGGTACCTAAAAGTGTCAGAATGAGATATTATATGAGCCATTAGACTCAGAGGAATATTTAGCTTGTTGAAAAACAAGGTTTGATTATTTCGATGCACTTTAGAGTCAGATTTTGATAAACGATTTGCACTCTATGGTTAGTATGATTATTTAAGATTTAACAGTGTAAAGTTTATTTTTCATCCTTTCGGAGTGAATAGTAACCTCGATAGTAGCACCTAGAGCTATGTTTTCAAAATCATAGTGTGAAATGTCCAAATTAGGTTAGAAAGATTTTATTCGGACACTTAGCAAGATCTTAGCTACAATTGATGAATAGTATTAGACAGTTGGCACCAAGAGGAAGCGTGAGATGGAAAAAGTGAAGGAAATCAAGCTTTGTGATCATGTCACCTAAGCAAAACCCTATTCAATCCAACCATCCAATTTGTGCCAAACCAAAGAGGGTTTCAACCCTAGAGTAATCCTAAATACTTGGAATCCAATTGAAATTCCAAAAAGTTGGTTGAAACCGAAACCCCAAATGGTTTCCCCATACTCCAAAGTTTGCCCCAAACCCTAAATTTACCCTGTTTTAGTTTAGTGTTTAATCACTTGATTAAAATCACTTTCACATGCTATTATAATCTTAAATTCATGTTATGACAACATTATTTATTCTTTTAAACCTTGGAAATTTTATTGGCCCATGCAAAACTAGATTTGGGCTTGATAGCAACCCAAACCCCATTGAAATCCTAAATGGAAGCCCATTTGGTTAGGCTCCATTAAGGCCCACGAAATCAAGGAACCTAAGAGAGGCTTGTGGAGGAAGTTTTTACCCTGTCATGATAGTCCAAACACTTCCCCAAAATAGTCTCAAATAGTACATGATGTGAAGGCAAAAGGTCATCTCACTCCTCCCTTTCTCTCGACAGTTCAAGGTAGAAAAACATGGGCAGGTTTTGTGTAACACCCCAAACTCGGGTGGCTTGGAGAATTACTACCTATCACTTAAAAACGTGTTTCCCAACACAACTAAAATAAATTTCCAAAAACTTTATTAGCAAAACTCAATCTCATGTATTCTAAATAACCACCTTGAAAACTCCACAAAGTCATTACCGCAGCAAAAATAAACTAAGGAGTCTACAATCTCCCGGTAGTCATAACGAACCAAACTAAAATTTCATGAGTCTTACTAGACCCAAGATATAATTAAATCTAAGAGACATTAAAACTAAAGGATATCAGAATTCCTCCTTCTAACATCCTCTCCTCAGCTTAATCATGCTCGCCAATATAATCCAGGTCCTCAGTTGGACTATCCACATCATCTGAAAATATAATGAAGAAAGGGGGTGAGTTATCAACAATTCAATAAGCAGATAACATATGCTAGTGTGCAAACATGAGCATTTACAAAGTATAGCATGCAGAACAAAATATTTTCCAAAGTTATCATGCAGAACAAAACATGTTTTCAAAAGTAATAGAGCAATGGTTTTAAGACAAGTAAAACCCATAATACTTTGGCATAACAGAAACTGAGCATCATCATCACATCAAAACTGAGCATCTCACAGAGCAGAGACCATGTTTCACCTCCGTGGTATGGTTGTGCTATCCCCAGTGGCCAAACTGGACAGAGACAGAGGTGAAATCTTTCCCTTATTCTTCTCAGAGCCCTGAGTGTGCACAAAAGAAAGACCACAATAAAACCACTTTGTTTCCAAACTGGGTGCATTCAGAGACAGAGAAGTTGGTACCAACCCAAACAGAGCAGAGCAGAGCAGAGCAGATACAGAGTCAGATACAAAATCAGTACACCATGCCAAAGGTTTCCAGATGCCATATCAAAACAGAACATAGTACCAAAACATAACCAGGTCATTCTTACATACTGAAAACAAAAGTCGGAGCATCTTTCTAAATAAGTGCACAATTTTTCAGAATTCTCAAATATCGCTCTTTTTCAGATTTCAAAGACATCATAACAAAATTTAGTTCATGTCTACACAATGCATGTTAGAAAATATTTTTCCTTTTCCACACAGATTTCATGAGTATGCAAATAAACGACCGAGGTTGGTTTTGTTTTCTCAAGTTCTCATTTCATCACAAAATATGCAAAATTTTCAGAAGTCAACCTCAGTCTTAATAACTCGTATAAAGCCTAGTATAGGAACCCCGCTTACCTGACTCCTGATAGAGACCGTATTCAAGGCATAGACCGTATTCTCTATGCCTTGAATACTGTCTCTATCAGTCTCGTCACCAATTCATAAAAATAATATATATAAACTAAGTATTAAAGTCCAACAACACAATTTTGGTCTAAAACAATTTAAGACCCAATTTCTAGACCATATTTCAGCAAATTTAATCCAACGCAAACAGCCAAATAACAATATGGACAGCCCACACTTTAACCCAAAATGCTCTATACCAATCTTAGTATTGTCCAATACAACCATCGAAACCAATGTCAACTCAAATCATCAATAAATCACACTTATTTCAGCAGCTCATAATCCCAAGCAATAACCAACAATTTAACCAAAACAACACTACACATTGCACGTTTCTCTCCATTCACAACTCCACAAAAGAAAAATCCCAACACTTCTAGATGGTAATCGGCACCCAACAAAACTCCCTTCTATTTATTTCTAAAACACAAAACCAACAAACCAAAATTTATAAAATACTCAACGAAGTGAAAAAATTACGGTGAAAGCTCAATGTTTATGTGAAACCGAGTAGAACTTTGAACTCACTGCACTACAACAAACACAAGGTGCACGGAACGAACAGCCCCAATTCATGGGTTGCACTAGAAGGAAAAAATTTATTTTCAACAACCATTCGAGTAAGAGTAAGAAAGATGTGAAATCTTAAAGAGGAAGAGAGAAGAGAACCAAAAATTACCCACTAGAGAAGCTCTCGGCAACCAAGGCTGGAAATATTGTTTCTTGCTCAAAACTGCAGTTCTTCCTCTTCCGAGCAATAGAGGACAACGCGAGGGAGAGAGACGCACAGAACTGTAGAAATGGAAGGACGCGTGAGAGAAAAAGAAAAAAAAACACCCAAATCTGTAGATGTGGAGGAACGCGAGAGAGAAACACGCAATCTACAGAAGAATGGAGGGTGCACGAGAGAGAAACTGATTAAGAGGGAAAAAAACCGAAAGGAAAAATGTGTAGGAAAATTAGGGCATGAATTTCGGACTCACAAACAGACCCAACGAAGAGAAGAGAGGAACTCGGGAAGGGGAGTGGGTTACAGGAGAGAGGACGGGGAAAAACCAGAAAAAAAAATAAACCGAAAGGGAAAGAGAGGGAGAAGGAATCGGGGAGCTGAGGAAGAAGGAAATACTTACCCAAAACAGCGCCGTTCTGAAATACATCCAAGAAAAGGCTAGGCCTTTCGCCCACTGGTCCGGACTCATAGACTGGGCCTTACATTTTGCCCCTTGTATTGACTAACACATCCATCATTCTAAATGTGAATCATAGCCTCCCATCACCCTTCAGAAGTGTAAAAGGCTTCCAAGTCCATTATTCCTTCATTTCATCACTTTCCAACTCTTTTCTTGGAGAGAAAGCCATGGAGACTCTCGGGCTGATTTTATGGCTCACATTGTTCGACCTTTTTGAAGTAGTTGTAAGTATCTTCTCACAGAGTCTTCTTGATGAAAGTTGTTCCTCTTTGAGTCTAGTTTTTGTGAATATATTTTATGTTGATTTTAGTGATTATTTGATTGGTCAAACCTTTATTTATGGATGAAGAGGTCATGTTGGGCAATAAACTGGACAGTGTATGAGATTTTGATGATTTTGACCAAGTTATTAGAAAGATCTTGGTCTCGATTTCTTATGGAGTATAGTTAACATGCTAGTCCATAATTTTGATGAAGATTCATTTGATGTTATAAGTTTTGTGGGGCCCTCGACCCCATGTGTGATTTGGTGGGAATCATGACACTAGGACAATGGCCAGTAGGGTCACCCACCCCAGGACGGAAAAAGTCCAAGCCATCCCTCCTGAGTTGGGATCAGTTCCTTCTGCTCATAACCATCCTTTACATCAAAGTCTACAGTTTCATGAAACAGAACCATAGGTAGGCACACCAGTATAAGATTTCTTAATCTTAGAAAATAAATCAACAGAACAACAACCGAGAGATTCAAATAAGAAATTATACAAGCAAATGTGTTCAACAGTCATGAAACCAACTACCCAAAAGTAGCCATTTTTACAACCTTTCCAAAAATCATTTAATTACGGCCACTCATTCCAAATAATCCCATCTGTACACAAAACACAACCATTTATTACAGTGGACACCATGGTCTCCCCTTGGGACCACCAGCACACCCTGGCTCCCTTCATCACATCACAGGTAATGACCGCGCGTGTGATTTCATTATGAGCAATGCCCATGGTAAGTGTCATTTTTATGTGGTTTTTGTTACTCTTAAATGAAAAGTGTTAGTTTTCAGTTAATTCTATTGATTTTATTTTATTTCTATATATTTTTCTTTATTTTCTTGGATTTGAAGGAGTAAGAAGATTTAGCACAAAAGGAAAGCATTTTGGATTCAGATCCAGACTGATGAGAGGTGGCGAGATCTGAAGAGAGCCGAGGAGATTTGAGGGAGAAGATGTCACGCCCGTGCTTTTTTTTTTTTCCTTTTAAAATATTTTTATAAAAAAGGACGACGGGAATTACCGTCCTGTTTAAAACTTTTTCACTTGCATCCCCAGGGTGCGAGACTCTAACGTTTATAAATAAAATGTGCTTTGATCATAAAAGAGGGTTACAGCGGAATGCATAAATCTTATAATAAAAAGGCCTCGTACGTTTAAAACTTGTGTCTAGACTTCCGTGCTCTTCCCCGTGGGCCGTGTCCGTCCTGATCGTGCAGTTCCTGTGAGGGGGAGGGACATGCATAAAAACTAAAATGAGTCGAAGACTCGTAAGCATTACTTCATACGGTTAAAATATAACAACATAGGTTTTCATTCATGCATTCATCATTCGTACATACTATTACGTGCGTGCCTACGTGTCTTGTGTGCGTTCGTTTGAAAACGTCACTGGACGGGGCTTTTCTTTTGAACATGGACTTCCATTTTGTAAAACGTGTCCCCCGTCACTGCCTTCATTTCGTCAAGAGTCGTTGTACGGGGTTTTACTTTAAAAAAAGCTTTCTCGTCGTAAAACGTTTCCCCCGTCAGTGCCTTCATTTCTTAAAGAGCCCCTGCTTTTGTGCTCTTGTGCATACATGTGCATTCGTGCGTTCGTGCGTGCGTGCTTACATCCATTCTTTCTTATCGCTTTCATAGGCCAGTACACACAATTACGCCCCGTGTGTTTGGGGTTAGCGGTCTTCCTTTGGACCCGGATTCCGCCCGTGGCCACGGGTTGGGAACCCCTTTTCATAGGGGGCAGCACTGGGTGCACTTCCAGCACTACTTACCCGGCATTGCAATCTGCCCATTCATCGGTACCCTTTCGTTCATGTATTCATGTGGCCGTTACGTGTCTTCATACATTCATGCTTTCGTTTCTTTCTTTCTTTCTTTTTTTTATTCGTTCGTTCATGTCAGCTCGAAGGAGCTGGAGCTTTCATTCAGTTCGTTCTTTCATTAAATAGTCATTTCTTTTTATGAGAAAACATTTCTTTTCGTGAGAAAATATCGTTTGGGGCGTAAGCCCGAAAATGGTCTTTCCGTCTTCTTTTTCAATTTCATTTCAGTTCTATCTTCTCTTTAACAAAGAACATACATGGGCATAAGCGTCAGCTTCCGTGGCATCCTATAAGTGTCACCTTTAACTTCGTCAATCATGGCATCCGCGAGTATCACCTCGTGGCGCACATGAGAGCGTCGGTTCGTAGGATTCACAAAAGCATCTGCTTTCATGCCTTTCATGCATCTTCATCAGTTTATGGGTTTTTCTTAGAAAATACATACAATAGATACAGCGTATAGTCATCCATTCACATGCGTACAATTAATACTTTGGGATGCGTAAAAAGGGGCTGCCAATGAGGGGCCGTACATACTTATGCTTTTGAACATTTAGCATTTTCTTTCTTAAAACGTCTTTAGTCTTTTCGTGAGCATTTTAAGGGAAAAGCGTTTCTTGTATCTTTGATAACTCTAGAAGAGTATGAACGTAACACTTACCTGGACTCCATGCTACTTGCATGTCATTCAGTCCATTCACGTGCTTGTCAGACGGCAACCTACATGCATACACATAACCTTAGCATCATTCTCTATCTAATGCATAAGTAACTTAAACTATAAATAGAACTACGCTATACTTAGAACACTCTCCTTCTATCCCATGCACTTACGTGCCCTTCACTATGTTAGACCCTTCGGGGACCACTTATGGTCACCACAACTTCCAACTCAAAGTCTTGCCTCGAGTGCTCATCCACTAAAGTGAACCCCTTATTCACCTTAGGATTAAGACACTAGGACATTCGTCTTACTCTTCTTACAACCACATTCGACGCATGATTCCGACCGATAGAATCACACATCTCCATCCTAACGATGCATCCGTCACTATCTTCATGCATCTTGGCCCACACTAAATCCTCATTCCCATCCAGCAAGACACATGGCTCTAAGCCAACTCTGAGGCTTAGTTCCGTGCAACTATGCTCATGACAGATTACCCATTACATACGGTGAATCCGTCCGGCACGTGTCTCTCACCATGTTACACAGGTACCTTACCCCTTTATCACCTAAGATCAACGTATATAATACGTTGATCACCTGTTCGTAGGGACAAGGGCCATATTCCGATACCAATCTTCTCTTGACCCAGCTAGCATGACACTTCACGCTACCCGTCCCTTTTGACAGTTCATCCCAACACTTAACACGACAAGACTCCATCTATAACTACGTTTCATGTCACGTTATATAGCCCGAGATTGTTCCAGTGCTACACCGTGACCTTGTCGTGTTACCTAACATTCTACTACATCACTCCTGACTCATCACGAGTACGGTTCCTCACGTACTCCCGTCACATCGTGACATCTCGTCACGTTCCCATTACGCCATTTCTACACTTTAACACTTCACCCATCATAAGCATGACTTCCAATAACCACGTCACTTCATGACGTTGCCCAGTCATGCTTCCGCTGCGTACTCTTACACTTATTCCACTACTTCACCCATCACAAGCACGACTGTCAATAGTCATGTCACTTCGTGACATTTCCCAGTCATGCTTCCGCTACGCACTCTTATACTTGTTCTACTACTTTGCGCATACGCCTGGCCATAAGTCCATCACAGTGACACTTGTCACCTCAGACTACAGGCTACGCCATAGCTACTTCGGGACACTGTTTCACAGTTCCCGACACTATCCATCACGTTCCACGCCCATCAATCACATAATCATCCTTATCTCTACGACACGCCACACGGAGTGTCGCTGCCACGTGGAGTACACTCCACGTATACTCCCTTCACACACACCACGTCACCATTATGGCATACCTACCATATGGTACATCACTTCATCACATGGAGTACGTTGCACTCGTACTCCCTTTACATACGCTCCATCACCACTATGGCCTACATGCCATATGGTGCATCCCCAATCATATGGAGTACATTCCACATGCACTCCATCCATACTCACCATATCACCACTATGGCATACCCGCCATATCGTACATTATTACATCACATGGAGTACACTCCCCGTGTACTTCCTTTGTACACTACGACACATCACCATTATGGCATCCTTGCCATATGGTGTATCACCATATCCCATGGAGTACACTCCTCGTATACTCCCTTCATACACACTACGGCACATCACCACTATGGCATACACGCCATATGGTGCATCGTCCACCACATAGAGTACATTCTACATGTACTCCTCTTACACGCATTACGCCACTGAGTACACTCCACTTGTACTCATCCCGTTCCACGACACGCCAAGAGGGTATATTTTACATATACTCTCCTTGTCTCACATTACGCCACACATAAGGTACACACAGCGTGTACTATCCCCATCCCACATGCCATATCACCATTATGGCATATCCGCCACATGGTGCATTACTCTACCACATAGAGTACACTCCACGTGTACTCCCTTCACATACATATCACGGCATGTCACCACTATGGCGTACCCGCCATATGTTGCATCTCACCATCACATGGAGTACATTCCACATGTACTCCCTACATACACAACACGCCACATGCACACAGAGAACACTCAGTGTGCACCGTATCCATTCCACATACACCATGCCACCATTATTGCACATATTCCCAATCACACTACACAGCACACTTCCCAATTACGCCCAACACATCACAGTACACTACACGGCACAATGCACCTCCATCCAATACAGATAAGCCGAACACTTAACTACACAGAATGCCCAACACTTCATAACAATGCCACAACTCCACAAATACTAATAGCACAGTCCACAACCTAGTCAACTAATCAATATCCAACATAATTAATAAGGGATAGAGGGTTATACCATCGACGGGATAACCCGTGCGTTGCTTGTAGATCGTCATAGCCGATGATGTCGGAGGAGTCGTACGTGGCGGCTAACTCACTTACAGTGACTGTTTAGGCGTTGGATAGCTAGGTGTGGTCTTGGAAAGGCTCGTGATAGCCTTGTGATGATGGTAAAGAGCATAACACGGCGGATCTAGCCATGTACAGTGGTGGTCAATCACACGCAGTGACTGTCCATCACGTGCAGTGATTACCCATCACATAAAGTGATGGTTTAGACCTAGGGCTTGGCTAAAGGAGGTGTGGTGAATCTCGTGGTGGCGTCGAGGTGGCGCCACGGTGGCTCACGGTGGCAGATCTGGCCATTCCATGGAGGAGAAGCCGTGGGAGAGTGAGAGAGAGTGTGCTCTCGTGGGTGGCAGATCGGGGCCAATGGAGGTCGGGTTGGCTTGGTGGCGGCCTGAGGAGGCTGGACATGGCGGTCATCAGCCATGGGTGGCGGTGCACGGTGGTGCACGGCGTGCAACCCGTGCGTGCGTGAGTGAGGAGCCGTGAGGTGGAGGGAGAGCTTTCTGGCCATGGGTCACATGGAGGAGCTCGGGGAAAGGGAGAGGAGGTCCATGGCGTGCATGGTGGTCGTGGGTGGCCGCGTACGGCGGCGCACGGTGGGAAATGGGCTAGAGACCCATTTCGGGTACTTGCCGTGGAAGGAGGGGGAGGACTGCTTCATAGGGGTTGGCTTCGGTGGAGGATGATGGCCGGTGGGAGAGGAGCTCGCCGTGGGAGCGGTGGAGCCATTGGGCGGCGCACGGCGGCGCTACGCGCACAAGCCCGTTCGGGCTGTGTACTTCCGAAATGGAGAAAGGGAGAGCGTGAGGGGGAGAAGTCGGCATGGATGGACTCGCCGGCATGAGGAGCAGCCGTTGGTGTCGGCGGTGTGGCCTGGCGACGCACGGCGGCGCCGGGCTGAGGCCTTAAGCCGTTCGGCGTGAGGTGGTCTGCGTACAGCGTACGCCGAAGGAGAGAGGGAGGAGAGAGAGGGTTACGGGGAAATGAGAGGGAAAAGAGAGGGGTCTGGGTATTTAACCCAGTCCTTTCGTCTGGGGGTCTACATGATGATCTAACGACGAGGAATTGAAATACTGATTTGAAGATGCGTAAAACATTAACTTAATTAAAAGCACTTAGAGGAATTAGGGTAGATATTATTTTAAACTAACTTTAGTTTATAAAATAATATTCTTCATCATTAATAAAATGATGAAGTCTCACTTAACATATTTAAAAGGGTTAAACCATTTAATTAATAAAAGTTCTCAACATAATTTAAATTCCATAATATCTTAAATAATTGAAATCATTTTAATAATAATATTAAAATGATTTCCGGCAATTATAATATTTTTGGAGCTCTTCAATAATATTATGATTGTCGTATTTAAGATCAAATCTTAATTCAATAATGATGGAAATACTCCTTATAAATATTTCCAGCATATTTAAAACACTGGACGTGCCCTAGAAGTCACACGTTATCTTTCGAGACACGCTATCATGGTTCGACACGCATAACGTGACTCGCAGTCGGTAGTGAGAAAGGCAGATGATCACATAATCTCTGCCTTTAGGGTTTGCTTACGTCATCAAGACGAAACATACATTAGAAAGAGAGAAGCGTACGTAAGAAGAAGAAACTGGGTGTTACAGAAGACTTTCCTCTCAGTAGGCGAGGAAACAAGGGCAACCAGGATTGGGCGAATTGTTTGGGTGATGAAAGTTAAGCCTATACAACCGCGACCAGTCTAAACGACCAACTTAAGCAGCCAAGCTAAACGATATCGTGGGCAACAACTAGCAAAGGTAAGCAGCTTTACTGCTCTGTAGGTTGGTGAGAGGAGTTTTGTGGCGCCCCCGACCCCCATGTAGAGAAAACACGGAAATCGAGACGCCGGGATGATGACAACACGGTCACACATCCCAACGAAGTGCCAGTGTGTGTACATGCAACGGTGTACAACAACAACGCAGCGGATTAGTCAACTAAGTACCAGAATTTAAATACAAGTAAACATCAGTAAAGATTTAAAAGCAGTTATACAGTCATCCAAAATAAAGTTAACACATGTCCCGAAAATACAGAAGGGTAAAATAAAATAACAATAAACAGTGATCCCAGATCACTCCTCGGGCGGAGCCGTCTCCTCAGGCTCACCCTCCTCCTCCTCATCTGCATCAAAATCTGCGTTACCACAGAATGGTACCGCAGGTAAGTATAACCCAAAAATAATCTCAGGAATAAAATGCATTTAATACAACTAACATGCATGCATATGATGAAATATGCATTTTTCCTCAAAATATCATTTTCCCCGAAAATGATAATTTTCCAACACACGCCAAAATCCCATTTGGCCCAAAAATAATCCGTAAAACATTTTCCCAGAAAATGATTTACACAAAATCCAACTCACACTATTTTCCCAGAAAATAGTCCATTTAATCCGTCAATACCCTATGCACCATGGCCTCCCCTAGGGACCATCCGCACGTCCTGGCTTCGTAGCGATGCCCAGTTCCGCGCCCAGCGCGTACATGGCCGAGCACTCACTACGCAACGAGCGATGCCCAGTTCCGCGCCCAGCGCGTACATGGCCAGACATCCTCTAGTCCCCGCCAGCAGAAGGACCACGGAGTCGGCACGAATCTCTCGTCCGATCCCATTGTCGCCCAGCGACAATCCAGGGGACGTTACTCAGTTTATTCCGCTCCCGAGTAACCAGAGGAGCTCCACCGAGATAATGCCCCATCTCGGCTTGGGGTTCGTGATACACACGCACCCAACAAATCATTCACATGAAAACCCAGTTTTCATAAACACATGAACATGAATGCAATACACGAAAACCCAGTTTTCCTTTACAAACATGAACATGCATGAAACCATGAAATGTACATGAACCAACCAATCCAAAATCCATCAATAACCAATAACCAATAACCAATCCAATCCAATCCAACAACTCCAATCACAAATCCATCCGACCCCCGTACTCCTCGGACTCAGTCCGGCATGCCAAAAATACAGTGAAATGCGTTAGTGCAAAAATACATTAAATTCACAAGAATTCTTTGGAGAAATACTTACAGCGCTATATGATAATTTCCGGAGGATCACGAAGCTGAAAAAGGCGACGTCTGAGCAACACCACAGTGTAAAATACACTGTGGCCGTGGGTCACAAATACCCACTTTTCAACGGAGACAAACGAAGACCCCAAAATGATAGGGTAGGGCCTAGAGAGGTCGGTGAAGCCAATGGTGGTGGTGGTTTGCCGTGGATGACGGCGCAAATGGTGGTTTAAGGCCAAAAATGTACAAATCAGAAATGGACTTGGTGGGGCTTCACCGGTGATGGATCGGAGCTGGGGTTGGGTCCAAAGGGTTGCCAAGAGGTCGATGATGAAGTGGTAGGAAGATGGTGGACAATGGCGGTGCGACGGCGGCGCGACGGCGGAAAGAGTGCCGCGGCTTCGTGGGTCTCGGGGGGGCTAACGGCAGCTTGGATGGAAGTGAGGTTGGTGGAGTAAGGTCGCCGGCGGCAGGGGAACCAAATGGAGGGGGCGGTGTCGACCACGGCGGCTCGACGGCGGCGGGCTGGGGTGGAGGCCGAAGTCGCACGGGAGAGAGGAGAGAGTTGGGTCGCGCGGGAAAGAAAGAAGACCGAAGGAAATAAGGAGAAAAAGAAAAAAGAAGGAAAAGAAAAGGAGAGGAAAGAAAAAGAGGGGAAAAGAAATGAGGTCCAATCCTCATAACTTGGGTCACGAAAATGATCCAACGGAAACGATTTTAAAACCACAAATTAAATAAAATAATTTAAACGTAATGGTAAAGTCAAATTGAAATAATTAAATCTCACAGTAATTAATTTAAATATTAAAAGAAATTTAAATACATAACAATAAATAAATATTAAGAAAGCACATAAAAATAATTTTCACCAAATTAAAATCATAGAAATAAACTCACTAAAAATCCAACCAATTTTAAAATAAGAGGATAAATTTTGAATCCATAAAAATAATTCCTTCAGTAAAAATACACTAAAATACGGGGTGTTACAAGTTTTTCATCTCGGTTAGGACCTTACATCTTGGCCATTGGCCGAAGAGACCAGTTATATTCAGCGCACACTGCATCTACCTGGTGTGACCCTTCTGAGTTTCGCAATCAATCTGCTCACCACCAAATCCTCCCGAACCCTGCAAATCAAGCCGCTTATTACTGAATATTCCATTTTAGATAATTCAATTATTCTTGGGATAATTTTCTTTTATGTTAATATTTATCTTTAGAAACTATTTTCCAGATTTTTAGGCTAGATTGTAGCCACATTTATCTTGTTTCTGGATTTGAATTTTGACATCTATTTAATCTTGGCTTGTGGGATAAATAAAGGGTGTAATACCCTACTTAATTAACCCTTGATTAACCCTTAATTACTCTAGATTAGGTTTTTAATTATAGGTTAATCACTTTCATTATTGTTGATAGTGAGATTAGCATTAATGTTGGTACTTAATGTTAATGAGCTAAGGATTAGAGAGGCAAGCCCATTAGTAGTTTTGGTGAGGCTTTTTAGGACTCAAGTACATTCATGGGCCTAGCCTAAGAAAATCTTGAACCAAGCCCTTCAGAAATCAATGCTAGTTTTGGCCTAACTATAGGAAGGTATAAGGCCTTTGGTGTACATTGGACCCTTGGCCCTTTTCAAGCCCCTATGGCCCAAAGCCTTGTTTGGACTCATTTTACCGTTGAAAGACCAAAGGCCCAATACAACATACCAATGATTTCCTTAAGCCCAAATCACACTCAAAGTACCCAAATTAGGTTTTGAAAATTGGCTAGGTCCATTAACCATCATACTTGAGGTTAGTGCACTTTAAGCCATGCTTTGAAGCTTAGTCATGCTTAATCTTTACTTAAACTTTTTAATTCAAATTTTATTGACTTAATGCTCCCTTAAAACATGATTAGACCATGTTAATACCCTAGCTAAACCATCTCACATGTCATTAAGAAAATGACATATCAAGCCCAAA
Organism: Juglans regia; assembly: GCF_001411555.2. Classification (NCBI taxonomy): domain Eukaryota; kingdom Viridiplantae; phylum Streptophyta; class Magnoliopsida; order Fagales; family Juglandaceae; genus Juglans; species Juglans regia. Next base: position 17,158,030 of record NC_049908.1, read on the forward strand.
CCATGCTTCAATCGATTTTGTGCATTGCCCTTTGTAATGTTTGGACTGTTTTGCCTTTGGACCTAACATTTTGTGGTTTTCCCTCAAGGTTAATATGGTCTTTAAACACCTCATGAGACCCTCCCAAACTCAATTTGAGCCTTGGACAAAAATTGGTTGCATCAACCAACTCAAAGAACCAAACCGGGTGCACCTTGGTCTAGTTTGTGTAGGAACCAATTGGATTGAGTTTGAACCAGCCTCCTGCCATGGTTTACACCACCACCATGCCACCTCCTTCTCCACCCAATTACCAAGAAGTCCCATGACCATCATGAAGAATTTTGACTCATTTTTGCTGTCCAAAAAGATCCAAAACCGAACTGATTTTCTGCCACTACAAAACCACCTTTATCCACTTGTTTTCAAGAGTGATTTGAGGGATCTTCTGCCATCCAAATGATGCCCCACGACCTGGAGTCATCTACAAGACCCTTGCAGCTACTGTGGTGAGGAAATAATGGTGGTTAGGGCACTATTCCATTCTGCACAAGTGACCTAAGCTCATGTAAGCAAATCTGGAAATTTTCCAGATTTAAGCACCTCCCACTTCACCCAATCACCAAGCACCCAAGCCAACGTCCCTCACCCCTTGGCCACCTATAAATACTTCCCTCCCCTTCTCATTTCACCCACACCACAGCTCCAAGTATCATCTTGAGCCTTGAGAGCATTTCCCCCTCTTAGAGATCAAAAGAGTGCAAACCGAGTGAGTTTTGGTGAGTGTGTTCTTGTGTAAGGCAGTCTAGAGAGCTTGGAAGGCCACGGAATTTGTAAGTTTTCTTCCTTTTGATCTTATCTAGCACGTCAAGCTTTTTTTCTAAGTGTTGGTACGAAATTTGGTTGAGTTTTGAGAAGGTTATGATGCTTAATGCAAAACCGGGTCAATTAAAGGAAGGTTTGAATGATTGAATGTTTTTAATTGGAAGTTTAGCTATGGCATGTCCTAAGCATGATTTGATATGATCTATAAATATCCTAACATGATTATGGAAGGTTACATTTGTGATTAGAAGCATGTCATGATAGGTTTTAAATCTATCTTGTTTTGATCATCAAGCATGAATCAGTTTTAAGCATATTGATGATTAAGGATTTCTTAGTTTTGATTAAGTGTTGGGATGAACTTGATTACTCAAGGATTAGACTTCATA
>NC_049908.1:17159322-17236822 GCF_001411555.2 Juglans regia
TGGGGCGTGCCATGGGGCTGCCAAGGCAAGCCATGGGGCGTGCCATGGGGCTACTAAGGCAAGCCATGGGGCTTCCCACGGGGCTGTCAAGGCTTGCCAGCCAGTTATCCCTGTGGCAAAAAGCAACGTCGCTATGAACGCTTGGCTGCCACAAGCCAGTTATCCCTGTGGTAACTTTTCTGACACCTCTGGCTTCAAATTCCGAAGGTCCAAAGGATCGATAGGCCACACTTTCACGGTTCGTATTCATACTGGAAATCAGAATCAAACGTGCTTTTACCCTTTTGTTCCACACGATATTTCTGTTCTCGTTGAGCTCATCTTAGGACACCTGCGTTATCTTTTAACATATGTGCCACCCCCGCCCCTACGCTAGTGTGTATGGAACATGTGAGAAAGCGTCATTTGGTAAGTTCTATAAACTAGATTGGTACTTGTTTAGAAAGAATAGATTTTGTGTGCCTACTAGTTTTATGCGTAAGTTGCTTGTATGTGATGGACATGGTGGTTTGTTGGGTAACCTTGGTGTAAGGAAGACTTTTGTTATGTTGCATGAATGTTTGTGGAAATATCATTTGCTATTCAAAGACGTGTTGCATGAACGTTTGTGGCAGTATCATTTGTCATTCATTGATGTATTGCATGAACATTTGTGGGAGTATCATTTGCCATACATTGACGTGTTGCATGAACATTTGCGGGAGTATCATTTGCATTTCATTGAGTTTGCATATAATTGGAGTGGTCATTTTGGTGAAAATAAGATTTTAGACGTGTTGCATGAACGTTTGTGGAAGTATCATTTGCCATTCATTGATTTGTTGCATGAACATTTGCGGGAGTATCATTTGCCATTCATTGTGTTTGCATATTGCAGTGGTCACTTTGGTTCAAGGAAGACTTTAGATGTGCTTCATGAACATTTGTGGGAGTATTGTTTTCATTCATTGAGTTTACATATAATTGGAGTGTTCATGCTACTACTAAATTTTCACCAATTGAAATTGTTTATAGACTTAATCCATTTCCTCCTTTAGATTTAAAGTCTTTACCAGTTGATGATAGGAGTAGCTTGGATGGACTATTCCAAATTCTTGAACAATTTAATGAAAATGCATATCTAATGGATCTTCCAGGTAATTATCATGTTTCTACTATTTTCAATGTTACTGACCATTTTCCATTTGATCCAGGTGGAGATTCGAGGTCGAATCCTTTTGAGGAGAGGGGGAATGATGGGAACCAAGATGGACATAGTCTTAAAGATCATTTGCAACTTCCAGATGGGCCAAGGAGACAGTGCAACGATTGATGCAATCCACTTGGGACGAGTTTAGCAAGAGCCTAAGGGCTTGAAAGATGAAGATCCAGTTTTGATTCATTTGATCAACTATGGAAGAGGGCAATGACAAGACTTAAAGGCTTTGGGCTCTTGAAGGGTTTCAACTTATTTAATTCATTTAAAGAACTTATTTTATTAGTTTAGAATAATTGAGTTTATTATGGGAAGCACTTAAGGGGGCCTATGCAAGGGCATGTTGGGAAAGTTATTATTTTATTGAACTAGGGTTAGGGTTACTGTAGCCGAGTTACTGTAGCGTGACACTGTTCATCCAGGGGCACTTTTGGAAGATGGGGGTTTATTTTGCCTAGAGTTTCATTAGGTTTTACTTTAAATACTCTATGTAGCCTCATTTTAATCAGTTCATGAAGTTTATGAAATTTGATGAATTTGTTCATTGTGAGTTGAGTTTTACTCCTCTTGTGCTTAATTGAACTTTTGAACTTATCAAAGGTAAATCACAACCTTTATGGCGTTCCTCCTTTGTAATCTGGGTTCTTGAGACGGGTTCTTCAACGAGTCAAGATTTTAATATAATCTAGGTTCTTGAAATGAGTTCTCATCGGGTCTAGGTTCTCCATCCATTGACTTGATTTTGGCTTTCTTGGGGAGTTTTCAAATTGACTGTGGGTTCAAGTGATTTCATTCCCGCGGGTTCATATCACCTGCTAACTTGCACCGATTTTTTTGCCGACCTGCCCGCTCCTCCGTTCGGCCTTGCTGCCATTAAGGGACTCCGTGGCCATTTCCCGCCTAGGAGGGTTGCGAGGGTGATCTTTTTGTCTTGGTCGTCTGTTGTTCTTTATTGAAGCGGGTAAGGTAGGTCTTCAGGTCTTCATCTTCTTTCTACTTGATCATTAGTAGGTAGGAGGTTGGGTGCCAGGGCCTCTTGCTTGGCATAAATTGGGTTAGGAACTGTTTAGCCAATTCTTCAAAACTGTCTATTGACCTGGCCTGAGGGTCCCGAACCATCATCTTACTGTTCCCCTAAGGATCAAAGGGAAAGCCCGGCATGCAATCTCGCATGGAAGTTATCCAGATGGTCTACTGGATCTTTGGACCCATCATACATGTCTACTTCGGGTACCTTGAACTTTGGCGAGAGGGGCACGACCATCATTCGTTCGCTATACGACAGATCTGTTTGGTTTAGCAAGCACTCCATTGAGGAAGATCCCCCCATCCTCTTCGTCATCTCCTCATACTTTTCTACTAGTTCTTTCAATTCGTCATGTATTTTTTTTCTTCTCTGTTCGTCCTAGGTTTGACTCCATATTGTACGGTACCTCCCCATCACCTTGCTCACTGTGAGCGGGTATGGTGGTATTACTAGATTCAGCATTCTTTCGTCACAAATCGTCGTTCTCCTTCTTCAGTATCTCCATGGCTTCCAACGCCTGCTTTGGTTTTTCTTCGGCCGCTGCTAGTCATGCCTCCACGAATGTTGGCAACGTATCCATCGCTCGGCTTACTAAAGAATGGGTTACAGTTGGCATGTGAGAACCACATAAAGAGAAATGAACATCCCATAGACGGCGCCACTGTAAAGGACGTGTCTCACTTCCAGTCTACATTCGTTCACTTACGTGATGACAAGAAGTTTCAGCTTGATACGACTGGGAAAACTCCGATGCTTAAGTCAGTAAGTGTAACAAACAATTCAGAATTCAAAAGAGAGATCAATCCCTTACTATCAAGGGTTACCTAGTATATATAGATTCCAACGTGATGCATATCTGGTGCAGAGTTTATCGGTGTGGATCATTACCCAGTAACCAAACTGATCACGTATCTGCATGAAATCTCTATCTTCCCGTGAAAGGTGGCGTGTGGTGTGTGTGTGACTTTGCTAGGCCTTGGACTCTCTAATTCCCTTCGGTTAATAAAGAGCCTTTTATACTAGGCTTCTTTCATATTGGGCTTTTAACACAAATTGGGCCCTCAACTAAAATAGGCCCTCTACATTACATAAAAAAAATACTAAAAAAAAAAAAAAATAGAGCGGGAGCTCCCAACTGAACCCCAACGCGATGCCTAGTTTTTTCCTAAAATCAAAACGCAGTTTTTCAGTTTGGTGGGTCCTTAATATAATTTATGATCATCTATCATAATGCTTCTTTTTTAGCTTTTGTTTTTTTCTTTTTCACTGTATCTTACTTTTCTTTGATTGATCATTTGACGTGTTTGTATTTTCAACTCAATGAGAATACTACTCTCCCACTAATATGCACTATTAAACAGTAATATTGAAGCAGATAGCGATGCACATGCATGAGGCAGATAAAGATAAAGAGATTCGACTGGCTGGCTCTACCTACTTTTTCTTTCGATATTATCCATCCTTCCTTTTTATCGGACATCATTATTGTCATCTTTGATTTACTTTTCACTCATGGGCGGAATCATGCACATGTATGGTTGGGGCCATGTCCCCCTAAAATTTTTGGAAAACCTTGTCATGTACTTATTGTTATCTTGATTTCTAAATTACATACTTTGAATCTTCACAAGTACTCTGGATTGAAGGGGTTGGGATGACCAAGAAATTGAATTGACGACAAATCTTCAAACTCCATGCATGGTCATCTTGTCATTTGAATTTATTACACAGACTCCCCAAGACTGAGATCTCTATCTTGTTTTTCATATTCATATTCTTTCCTATACCAGACTTTGCATAAAAGAGAAGGACGATGGTTGATTTTGAAAATATGTATGTTTGTTTTGAAAAGGAAAACCTAAAAATAACCTTAGATATGTGTTCTGCATACTCATGAAATCTGTATAAAAACGAAGTACTTTCTGTCATGATTGATGTAGACATGAATTTATTTTAGCATTATGTTTTCTGAACTACAAAAAAGAGTGAATATGATATTTAAAAAGTTCTTGCTTTGATTAAATGAAAATGCTTTTATTTCTGTTATTTTGAATTTTTGAAATGATCTAAAACTATTCAGTACTCTATTTTGATATGATATGTCATCTAAAAAACTTTGGCATGAATTTCTGATTCTGTATCTGAATATAATTTGGTTCCGATGTTGCTTCTGTTCTGTTTTTGTTAAGGCCCTGTCATGGGTATAATAGTGGTATACGACCCAGCTACGGGGTATAATAGTGGTATATGGCCAAACTACGGTTATAATAGTTGTATATGGCTCCACCGTGGGTATAATAGTGGCATACGACTCCGCCACCGATATAATAGTGGTATACGGTCCCGTTACAGGTATAATGGTAGTTTATAACCCTATCACGGGGGTTTAATATGGTATACGGCCCAACCACAGCTATAATAGTGGCATACGGCCCCGCCACAGGTATAATAGTTGCATACAACCCCACAACAGATATAATGGTGGTTTATAACCCTACCAAGGGAGTTAAACATAGTATCTGACCGGATGTGATGCTCTGATACAATATTGAAGATGACGTTTCAACTTGATATGCCAAAGGATTTTTGAAATAAGATTGCTTTCTAAAAGTTTTCACTCTGATGTTTTTATAACATGTTTTGATTCTATATTCTAAAAGTAAATGTTTTGTTTCTCATTCTAAACTTTATAAATGCTCATGTTTACATACTAATATATGTTTTTAGCTTACTGAGTTGTTGATAATGCACTCATTTATCTTCACAATATTTCAGATGATTTTGATGGTTCAGCTGATGATCAGTGATAAAGGGCGTGGACAAGATTAGCTAAGCATAGTAGTTGAGTACCTCCTGGTACTATTGCTATTGGGTGATTTATTTTATTTAGTAAATGAGTTTTAGTATGTAGATGGTTTATGGAGACTTACGTAAACTCTATTTCAATTTGTTATGTTAATTAAGACATGTGGAGAAATTGATCTATTTTATGTGGGTTACTATAATTGAGGATCTCATATATGGAATTAAATTATAGGTATTTATTTTTTTATCTTGGAGTCTTTAGAAGTATATGTTTAGATTTGAAAAATATACATTAGCATTGTTGAAGTTGATTATCAGGTGACATAAGTTAGCTCCCTGGATCTTTGAGATCGGGGCGTTACATTGAGAGTGCTAGAGGGCGAAGGAAGGAGAAACATATGTGATAGCAGAAATACCAACCAATGGACCAAAAGGAATTGAGTGAAGATGCAAAGTGCTAATTGGAAACATACACACCACTCTAGGGCATGTCCCAAGTGCCTGTCTCATCCTTGGATCCTGCACAGTACAACCAGAGTAGTAAAAAAAAATATGGTAGCCAAGTTGAGCCAATTGCCCTATAGACATCAAGTTATAAGAGAGTTTAGGAACATGAAGCATTTTGGAAATGGAAATGTTGGATGTAGAGATAGAGCCTATACTAGGAGCAAGCATAGTGGATCTATTGGTAGTGTGTATAGCAAGTGGTGGAAGTGCATAATGCATTTTAAAGACAGGCAGAATCCATAAGCCAAGAGAGAGACTTACCAGATAGAATAGAAAGAGCAGGGAATGATGATGCATTACAAGACCGGATCAGGATCTAATTGAGGAGGTTCTCCAAGTCAGTTGTGGAGAGAGTGACGATGGATCCAGAAGACTGAGGCACATCTCTAATGGATTCAGAGACCTGAGGAATGTCTAAACTAGCAACAACAACAGTAGGAATTCCTTTATTGTTACGACAGTAACAGGTCTCGATGACATAGCCAGGACGATTACAATAACGACAAAAAAACTTATTGGAGCAGCGGTGGCTAGGACCATGCTTTCCAGAACCAAGACATTGAGCTTGTTCTGAGTTTCTAATGTATGCAGACGAGTTTCCTCACGGATCAACTCATTGACAACAATATATAGGGAAGGAGTCGGAGTGCGATTAAACAGTTGACCATGGATCAACTCAAATTAATCTTGTTGGGCATGAGAAATTGATAGAGACGATGCTGATGATGACGAATGGCATACATGTCAGCATAAGTGGGATCCTTCCAGAGTGGGGCAGAGAAATCAATCTGATTCCAAATATGACAAAGATGATTAAAGAAGTCATTGATGGATTGGCTAGGCTCCTGTCTGAGCTGATATAACTCAACCATAATTTGGTACTCTCTGGACCCATGAGGAGTAGCATAATGCCTAGCTAACATGGTCCAAGCAGTTAGAGCATCATCAAGGCTACCAAGTAGATTGTAGATACTCGAAATGGAGGTGTTGCGTATACAAGTAAGGATCTGGTGATTATGGCTATCCCATTTGAGGAAGCACTGTAGAAATTGTTATGCTCGTTCATCTTCTTTTTGCACTGGCCTTTTCCAATCACCCCTACAATAAAACCAAAGTTCCCAACCTTTAAGAAAGCTACGAAAGGACTGAGACCACACCAAATAGTTTCTACCATCTAATATAACATGAATAACACGAAGAATCTCATATTTGTGGGCCATTATGAGGCCAGATATGCAAAAATAGACTACAAAAATGAGATTAGAATGCAAAAATATGCAGAAAACACCTAGATAGGAAAATTCAACGAGCAGTCAAAGTCAGTGGTCAACAGTGCTGACGTGGCAGCTGGCGGCTAATGTGACAATTGACAATACCAGGGTTGAAGTAAGCGGCGTGTGGCGCGCATGTCCATGTGAGAAGCGTGGAAGTGGAGCTGCAGAGCACATGTGGCGTGTGGGCGGTGCAACAACAACTTTCATCGGGCGTGGATGCACGTGTGAGCTCCGATCTGACTGATTTTCTCGACATTGAGTCGGTCTCAATGAGATCTTCCCAATGGTATTTCGCATGATCAAAACAAAGTTCCAGGCACGATGATTCCAAAATTTTGTAGTAGTCTTAGTAAGCAACACTTGAATGGCTCAGCCAGAGAGTATAGAGGCAGTGGAAGAATGTTGAGAATGATGAAAACTACTTTTACTAAAGGGATCAGAGTAGTGGCTCTAATGCCATGTTAGAATTGTATTGATCAATTTTGTACATATCAATTGTGCTATACAAGGTGACCTATATGTTGGAGGCTAAAAACAATACAAGAGCATTACTAAATCAATGTGGGACTCACATAACACATATAAACTAAGGTCTCGTTTGATTATGCAGTTCAGATGAGATAATATAGCTTTTAATTTTGGGGATTTGAAAAAAGTGTAGGTCCCACTATTGATTAGAGAGCTGAAAAGTGCACTGTTTATGCACTGTTCACACACGGTTCATTGTTCATGCACTGTTCACGTAATGTTCATTTACTATTCATGTCAGTTTTATACTGTTCAATGTTAGTATTCATTGTTCATTATTATTCATTACTGTTTATTTAAGTAGATGTTTTTAAAATTTAGAAATGAAATATAGTGTATTTGAATAGGAAAAACTACTGTACGGTACATATGAGATGAAAACATCAAATCTGTATTGGCTAACCAAACCGGGCCTAACAAAGATTAAGAAATAATTGCAAGCATTTGTTTCTAGAAAAGGAGAATTAAAATACAATCACTACAATTGGTTGTTGACTTTTTTATTTTTTAATTTTATTGCAGAAAGGTTCCAACGTGAATATAACATTTGGAGTTTTGGGTGAAATTCTTTCGAATGTGCAAGCTTTGTATCAATTTATTTTGTAATATTCTTTGTGCAATTATTTTGCCTCCGTTTCAAAGATGAACATATTATTTATTCCCCTTTTTTTATTATCTTGTATTGGAGGTAACCAAGTCTTGTATTTCATTGTAGGTAGTTAGAATGAAACTTTTTCATATGCTTGGGAAGTTCAACCATTCGTTACATCACCTAGTCATGAAATATGCAAGCACAAGGGCGGAACTATAAGAGGCTTGGGGAGCAGCTTGGCTCCACAAAATTTTACTTGTTTGATGGGTTTCATTGAGTTTAGGTGAGCTTGAGGCAAATTAGAAAGTCAAAGTGGCCTTCAACTAATGAAAAGAAAAAATGGTTTGGAAATGTGATTTCGGGGTTGCTGCCACTGCTTGAGCCTGCAGGCAATTTGAGGCAAATTAGATCTTATTAAGCCTAGTTAATCCTTTGAACAACAATGCTAGAAACCGTTCTAGGATATATAAGTCTCGCCCAAGCTATTTGAAAAAAAGAACGCATATGACTTCTATGAAAAAACTCACTTTTTATAAAGAGCCCGCCCCAGATGTGTCTAAAATTAATTAGATGTGTATTACCTTTCTTTAAAAAGAAACAAAAGCACAAAATTTGCATTTCTAGAAATCATTTTCACTCCTTGAAATCCTTGAATAGGTTTAGAGTGAAAATGTGAGAAATCTTATTTAGCATTACGAGAACGCTTATCAACGAGATATATTCCATATTATTGAGTTACAAAATACCCCATGGAGATATATTTTAAAAAATAGCTTTGAAAAAGTTGTTTGCCTTATGCAAAAAAAGATAAAGCAGCAAGTGGTCCGTCAATCCCTTACCTTTTCTTCCCAAAGTTCCTTTGTAAGAGCGCTTTCTCGATTGGCTTTTGTTTTTGTTTTTTTTTTCTTTTCTTTAATCGCATTTGCAATGTTAAATAAGAATATGATTAAGTAATAAATTATATATGATTAAGTATAAGAAAGTACTAGTTAACTCAACCATGGCAAGGCCACCATCATTGCGTCCTTCCTCCTACTCACAAGCATCGTGACCCATCAGTTGCACCTTCGTAGCCCACTTTTCCTCATGCTTTCAACCCACACGGCAAGCTCTATTTCTATATAACAAAAATAGAGCATGGCTCTTCTGTTAGGCACGAATCCTACACAAGCTGCCCAGCCACTTGCCGCTTGTGCACCATAGCCCAGCCGTGAGACACTACCCCAGGTTGATCACTATCATGACGTAGCCTTTGTCTATTCCTCTCACGTTCTCATGCTCTCTCACTCTTCGTTCTCTCTCTTTCTCTCATCACTTCTCAATCACTTCCACAGTGCATTGCCGCTGCCTCAACCACCTTGCCGCCACTTCGTAACTGCTATCTCGCATGGTCCCTCCCTCACCAGATGTAGTTGATGATCCGAAGTTTATCTTCTCCAAGTTCTAGCCGTTGGTTCTACACTTATGTTACATAATTCCTAAATGCCCTTAGTATCACGTGTATAGCTCCTAATGAAAGATTCTAAGTTTTTTATTAATTACATCTTTGCCCTTTTGTTGGAAGTCATGACAGATTGTTTTAATTGTAGTGGGTTTTGGTTAGATATTGAGTTGGCTTATAATTGTTACAAAATACCAATAATATCTTGTGTTGGTTTGGGTTTGATTTTTAAATAGAGAATTAGGTTTAAGTGAATATTAAGTTGGATATCGATGCGTTGGAATTTTGATCAAGAATATTTTGACTTATGCATTCTGAACTTTGTAAATACTCATATTTACAGACTAGTATATGTTCTTTGCTTACTGAGTTGTTGATAACTCAACCATTATCTCTACAATATTTTTTAGATAATTGTGATGCCTTAGTTGGAAGTCAAGGGTAGGAAGTGTTAGCAAGTGTTGATGGTTGTAGAGGAATAAGTGTCAAATGGTACAAGTATTTATTGGAGAGTCTTATTTAGTAGATATATTATTGTATGTTATTTTGATATTTTGAGTCATTGATATTTTCGAGTCTTGTTAGATATTTTAATTTATTTTATTGAGGTATTTTTTTGGTGTCTTGGTGGAGAAACATATATTTTTAATTTTGAATAATTGAGCTTATATTTTTTGGAGAATTTGGAATATATAAATATGTTATGGAGATGGTTTTAGGTTATAAGAGATAACTCTCCAGACCTCCAGGACCGGGGTGTTACAGCTTATCAACAAGATATATAACATATTATTGAGATACAAAATACCCCATTGAGATATATTTTAAAAAGTAGCTTTGAAAACGTTGTTTACCTTACGCCAAAAAAGAAAAAGTAGCAAGTAGTCTGTCAATCCCTTACTCTTTTTCCGAAAGTTTCTTCGTAAGAGCATTAATAGGATTGGCTTTTTTTTTTTTAATCGCATTTGCAATTTTAAATAAGAATATGATTAAGTATAAGAAAGTAAAGATAAAGATCAGTACACTACTAACGTTGTTTATTGACTTCATAGCAATTTATTTCACAAAAATAAACATATATATATATATAGAGAGAGAGAGAGAGAGTAATTCATGTATCACTATCCTAACTTTTTCTAAGCTATCATATGCTGTCAATAAGTCAAGAAAAGTTCAAAGAATCTTGCTCTATCATTCTGAGCATTAGGCATTTGCATCGGTCATTGAGAATAAAACATTCAGCATGCATGTTTTGTCAACGAATAGCCAATATATATGTTGCAGTAATTTTTGCATTAGTATTACTAAGTAAACATATAGTTTCGTGGATTATTGAGGCTGTACACTCTGCACTTGGGTGAGCTACATATAGATCATATGTACACTGATTGTAGCTAGGGTAAGAAAGAAATGTGAAACTTGGTCGGTTGGTTTAAAGAAAGTTCAAAAAAGAAAATTCGTAGGATAGCCGTGGAACTCACACTTTTTTGCAATGCTTCATGCTTCCCGAATGAATATTTCAGCCTTTCTGAGATTTTTTAGCCCGTCGCAAGAAGACATGCTAGTTTTTGTCAAAGCCACTTTTTTTTTTTTTTTGTAGTGTTATGTTTGTTGCAGGCCTGGAAATATTTTTGCTTTGGTGTTTTCGTTTTTGATAGTTATTAAATATTCTTTTTCTTTGGAGTTTGCCCAAAACAATTTTGTCCTTGGTAATCTTGGGCTGTCAGGAGCTAGAGGTGTTATTCGTGATGATTGTAGTAGGTTACTTGAGGCTTATTCTATGTTCGTGGGCCTGAGTTCTAATAATTTTGCTGAAATGAGAAGTTTGTTAGAACGTGTTCGTAGGTGCTATCAATTGGGCTTCTCTCGGGTTGAGATTGAGATTGATTCTCAATTTTTGGTTAATTGGATCACCAATGGTGATTGTAATATTTGGTATTTAGAGGATTTTTGGGATGAATTACATGTTTATCTTAATTGCATGAAGTATAGAGTGAGCCATGTTTTTCGGGAAGATAATGCCGTGACTGATTTTCTTGCGAAGCGGAGAGCTGGTGGTTTAAATTCGGATGGGTCTAGTGATTACATGCTGCCTAGTAGTCTAAGAGGTCTTCTTCACATTGACATAATTGACCTCCTTTATTTGTGGATCTCGTAGTGCTATTCCTGGTAAGTTGCTTTTGGTTTATTTGTTTTCTTATTCTCATTTGCATGTGTCTTTTCTTGCAGGTTTTATTTGTTTTTGTCTAGGATTCGTTCTCTAATGTCTAGTTTTGGTTTTACCATGTACTTCTTTGATTTTGTTCTGTAACTGGATGGTTTAGTTTTTTTTATGCCTGAGTTTTGGTTTTTTTGGCTCATTTGTATCACACAGGTATCTTGTTGTAACCACGATTTTCCTCCGCCACAAGTAAGAGCAATCAATAAAATTGATTAGGTCCCGTCCTCTTCTTGAAAACAAATAATCTCTTTATTGACATATGTATATATATGTATATATTGTGAGGATTTACTCATGTACTTACACTGAGCTTTTTCAAGCAAACTCTGTACTGCACATATCATGATGCTGAAAGCAAACTCAATACACATATCATGATGCTGAAAACTCATTGCACAATATCATGGTATTTTGTGATGATGGTTCTTATTTGAATTCCATTGTTTGTCTAAGAAAAATCTTTTGCATGTTCATACAGCAAATGGAACAAGATTGTGTGGCTCTACACTTATGGTTTGGCCATGGTCACGGCGGAAACTGGGTTGCTATAGAAGTTGACAGTCTTGTAGACCAAGAGAAACCTATCCAGACATTGTCCAGAATCCATGATTGCCAATATCGCAGGACTCGGATTGGCCCTGCTTTGTGACATTGTAATATTGGCTGCCGTTTTACCAAAGCATCAAACTCTTCAAACTAAATTCATGTACTCAGATGCCAAGTGCCACTACAAGAATTATGGCCTTTTGCCATGAATTCTTTTTCCATGACAGACGGTGGTGTCAAATAATGGCCTAATCACACGAAAACCATTCGTGGAAAATAAAACTAGCCTTTTCCCACAAAATTAACTCGGCAAGAAAAACTTTGTGGGGAAAAGAGGATTTTCCACCGAAACATTGTTTATTGTGGCGAAATTTTTTCGCCGCAAATAGTTTGGCCAGATATTTCATCCATTCGTGGTTTATTATGTTGTTATGACGAAGTAACTGACTTTTTGAGGCGACATCTTCTCACCGCAAATAAACTTACCGGGTTATTTGGTTCTTGCGGCGTTATTTTCAACTATTGCGGCGATTAAAAGTCGCCGCAATAGATAATAAAATTAATTACCCCGCGTTTTCACTTTTCCCCCTTTCCCTTTCTTCCCCCATTCCCCCCAACCCGCGCCGCTCTCGTCTCTCTCTCTCCCTCGATTGCGAGCCGCGACCTCACGGCCTGCCTCTCGCTGCCACTACACCCGACCCTCTCCCCCCCGCCCTAGACCTCACCCAGTCACCTAGAGCCAATCCCCCCACCCATCGCGGCCTCGCCCCCGCCACCCATTGCGATCCCCAATCACCTCCGCCTGCCGGACTCCAGTAGACGCACTCTAGTTCCACACGGTGAGCCTTTTTTCTTCTCCCTTCCTCTTCTCTCTGTGTAATCCTCGATGATATGATTGTACTGTGTAATTTGTGAGTATTTTTGAATCTGTGAAATGTTAATTTGTGAAATTTGTGTTGATTCTATTGTGTCATGTGTATTCTCTGTAATTTGTGAATCTGTGTATAGTGAATCTGTGTATATGATTGTGTAACATATTGTGTAATTTACCATCATATGGTTGTGCAATTTCTGCCTATGAAGAGGATGATATGCATGGTTGTGTAAAACATATTTCCATAATTTTTCTCAGAATGAAACCCTGCCTTTGTTTCTGATTGAAACAAAATATACTAGGGTGAGGACTGAGTCTCATATTATTGTTAGTTTTGGTCTGCTCTGTTTCTACACGTTTCTCCTAAAGACAGATCCTTAAACCATTTCCCTTGTACCTGACCCTAAACCATTTTGCTGCATTTGCCCACATCCCTTCCAAGCTCTATAGCACAACTCTAAATGGTTAATCTCCAATAGAATCGTAGTGTACAATACAACAATTAGTTGGATAACTTCACATGTATCCTACCAAATCTCAAAACGGATTGGTATCATAATGCATGGTTTTCAATTTTAGTATACTCCATGTTAGATTGCTATGGGGGTTTATCTCTATACTTGGACCACCAACCAGATTATGTCTTAATGTGTCTTAGGGACCAGTTAACTTACCTAGTTATCGAGTTTGAATGGAGAACAACCCACAAAGTCATGTGGACATTGTTCAACTCAAGTATAAATTATTTTCAAGCACATGAAGATGATGATGATGATATCTTTCATCACGACTATGAATCTCTCCCCATGCACTTCTCCCCTCCTTTTTTTGTGCTTGGCTTGGTAACCTGTAGTGATATCGGTTGTTTGGTTTCCATGTCAACATCTTATAAATCACCAATATTAATGCCTCCTTTTGGAAAGTTGGGTAAATCTCACATATTTACCCAACTGTAGTGAGCTAGGGTGGCCCCATATATGTATGACAAACGTGCGATATAATTAAGGTAACACCCGTTAGATTATTAACAGGAGTTATTTGCCATGTCAAAGAATATAGAAACAAAAAAAATAATGTATGCAGTACTAAGTTTGACTACATATATACGCTTCACAATGTAGGGAACTTGCGGCCAATTAAAAGTTCCTATAAAAAAATAGTCATTTTCCAATGTCTGACTATTACATGATTAATGCAAGATGCCTAAAAGGCAACGAGCAAGATGCCTAAAAAGCAACGAAGAGATTCTGCACCCCAGTAATTAAGCCAAAACTGATAAATATAGCAAAACTGCTTCCACATCCATCAATTTCAGACTTTGATAAATTAACTCTTAACCCTCAAGCAGCTTCAAAATACATGCTTTAATTAGTGCCCTCAACGCACGTAAATTATCATAATTAGTCGAACTAAAATTGTTACCCCACAACTATAAAGTAGATTTTCAGCTATGTTGTAGTGGCACGTTTTCCTTGTAATTCTTGCTCGTCAAAAACAATGAGCATTGTCCAGTTTATCTATTCAGCTATTTCATGTCCCTTATTCTGATCTCGTTGAATTCCAAAGCTTGTCTCCAAGTATGGAGACTAATATTTACACTTTTAGTCTTGCCTTGTCATTGCACTAAGTCTTCTTGGACCTAACAATCTCTCTTCTACTAGTTGGTCACCTGCATAAGATGGATAAGTCTTGGATGCGTATCGAAGATAGATTGCAATCCAATGAGTATTCTGAGGGTGTTAGACAATTCCTGGCTATGGCGCAAGCCAACACACCCGGATCTGATCACATTAGGTGTCCATGTAGGAGATGCAGGAATAGATCTTTCTACTCTATTCCCACCGTCGAAGATCATTTGTTCATCATAGGGATTGATCCTACTTATACGGAATGGATATTCCATGGAGAAGATGATACTTTCCTAGATGCTACATTTTCTGATGAAGAAGCAGACGATGCATCTGCTTACAGTGACTACATTGATGATGTCGACAAGATGTTAGATGACATTCGTCATGGCTCATTTATGGATAATTCAGCTAGATATGAAGGAAATGCAAACCCAAATGATCAACCATCCACCTCGTATACTCCAACAAACCTTAATTTTGAGGAGTTGGTAGCCGATGCACGACGTCCACTTTACCCTTCTTGTGATAAGTTCTCAAAGCTATCATTCATCGTCAAGTTGCTTCACATCAAGAGCATTGGTGGTTGGACCGTCAAGTCATTTGACATGGTGATAAAGCTCTTGCAAGCTGCATTTCCCGATGCTCGCCGCTTGCAGCGTGGCTTGGGCTCTAGGTACAAAAAGATTCATGTGTGCCCAAATGATTGTGCCTTGTTTTGGAAGGAAAATGCATCGTTAAATGAGTGCCCTAAATGTAACGCATCTAGGTGGACTGTATGCACAAGTAAGCAATGAAGGATACCACAAAGAGTTCTCTGATATTTCCCCCTGAAGCCGCGCTTGCAAAGGCTATTTATGTCAAAGAAGACAGCCCAAGCCATGAGATCTCATCCGACATGCATGCGACATCTAGCAGATTCTAGTGTATGGAAAGACTTTGATCACAAACATGAGAGGTTTTCCCAAGATCCTCGCAATGTTAGACTTGCTTTGGCGAGTGATGGGTTTAACCCATTCAATAACTTGAGCAAACAGTATAGCATATGGCCGGTACTACTTGTTCCTTACAACCTGCCCCCTTGGTCATGCATGAAAGATCCATACACCATGTTGTCTTTGTTAATCCCTGGCCCTAAGTCACCAGGGAATGATATTGATGTGTTCTTACATCCTCTTGTTGATGAGTTGAAGGAGTTATGGGAAGCGGGTATTCATACCTATGATGCGTATAGTGGGCAAATGTTTAGGTTGCATGCAGCGCTACTTTGGACTATTAATGACTTCCCCGCATATGCCAATCTTTCCGGGTGGAGCACAAAGGGCAAGATGGCATGCCCTTCATGTACAGTTGACACAAATTCACAATGGTTGGTACATGGGGGCAAACATTGCTATATGGGTCATCGACGATGGTTGCCACCAGATCACATTTGGAGACGGAAAAAGAATTCTTTTAATGGGTACGAAGAGCATCGACTCCAACCATCAAGGGTCGAGGGAGAGGAATTGCTAGAACAATTACGTGGGGTGTCACATGTCCAGTTTGGTAAATCTTCTTTGAAGAGGAAACGAAGTCCCAATCAACTAAATTGGACAAAAAAGTCTATATTTTTTGAGCTTCCGTACTGGTTAGACTTGGGGTTGAGACATAACTTTGGACGTTATGCATATTGAGAAAAACATATGTGATAACGTGTTGGGAACTTTGCTCAATATTGATGGGAAAACCAAGGACTCCGCCAATGCACGTAGGGATTTGGCTGATCTAGGACTAAGAAAAGAATTGCATTTACAACATGATGGCGATCATGTTTCTATGAGTCTTGGTTGCTACATGTTAAATTTAAATGAGCGAAGAAAATTTTGTGCATGGTTGTCAGAAGTTAAATTCCCAGATGGTTTTGCCTCAAACATTGCACGGTGTGTTAGTGTTAGTGATGGAAAAATCAAAGGAATGAAGAGCCATGATTGTCATATCTTTATGCAAGCACTGTTGCCGGTTGTTATTGGTGGGTTCTTACGGCCCGATGTGCGTCAAGCCTTAATAGACTTAAGCTCGTTCTTCAAAGAATTATGTTCACGAACTTTGCCCTTATCAGTGTTGCATCAGCTTCAAGCTAATATTCCTATTATCCTTTGTAAACTAGAAATGATATTCCCTCCCGCATTTTTTGATATCATGGTGCACCTAGCCATTCATTTGCCAGAGGAGGCATTGCTAGCAGGACCCGTGCAATATAGATGGATGTACCCTTTTGAAAGGTATCTAGGGAAGTTCAAGCGGTACGTTCGCAACAGAGCCCGTCCAGAAGGCTCAATTGCTGAGGCATATGTTCATCTTGAGTGTCTTACATTTTGCTCTATGTATCTTCGTGATATTGAGACTAGATATAACCGAGAGGAACGCAACAGTGACGTTGTTGGTGGTTCGAATGAGTCGGGAAATGAGCCTTGTTTATCTATTTTCTCACAAAAGGTTCGACCCTTGGGGACAGGAAGCTCTAAGAAATTGTCTGACACATTAATGAGAAAGGCCCAATGGTATGTACTTAATAATTGCACGGAGGTTGAACGATACATAGAGTAAGTACAACATACTTTTGCCGCTCCAGCATTAACTTCAACTTTATAGTATTTACTCTCCTAGTAACGTTTTGCTCACACATATGCAGGGAGCACTATAACATATTGAAAGAAGAGGGCCCTCATAACATCGATCGTAGGCATCAAAGTCAATTCCCATCATGGTTCAAATCACGTGTAAGATACCAAACTACTTAGCATACACATGTTTCCCTTCTATATATAATGATGGAAAAATGATTGTTTTGTGTTTTCTTTTGTCCTAGATTCGAGAGTTGCGTCCAATTAGGCCAAGTGAGGTAACCGATGACATATATGCATTAGCATGTGGTCCAGATCCATGGGTCGCATCATATGCCGGATGCATAATGAATGGAGTTCGCTTCCATACGAAAGAGCGTGAAAGGCATCGGCGCACCCAAAACAGCGGGGTGGTGGTTCATGGCGAGCACCATGGATCTCCTGTTGACTTCTATGGAGTGTTGCATGATATTATAGAATTATGCTATATGGGTTGGTGCAAGGTTTATCTGTTTAGTTGTGCTTGGTATGACGTTGGCGACCCGAGGAGGGGGATACGTGTGAGGGACCACTTGACGATAGTGAATACTGCTAGGCACATGTATAAAGATGAACGTTTCGCCCTTGCAAGCCAAGCATTGCAAGTGTTTTATCTTAAGGACGTGACATTGGGCGGAAGTTGGCAGGTTGTACATAAGATTACAAATAGAAATGTTTACAACATTCGCTTGATGACTACTGTTGATGATGAGAATGGTGATGACGACTCGTCTGGGGGTGAGGCAGAAGATGATGTTTACACAGATCTCCATAACTATCCCCCTATTCTCGAGAGTGAATCAGCCATGGGCAATCTATTGAATCGAGTTGATGAAGAGAATTTGCCCGTTGATCCAGCAATGATATCACCTCGAGTCCCGTCCGAGTGTCTAGCAGATGATTCATTTATTGATGATGACCCACTAGACGCTGAGTTGGGGATGGATGACATAAATGACGATGATAACTCCAGTAGCGAGTCTGGGCAACATCTTCATGAGGAGACAGATGATGATGACGGTAATATTAATGATGTATTGAGTATGTTAATTAATGATGTATTGAGTATTGTCATGATTTCCATTTCACAACACAACCCATGATATCAGTAAAATTGTTACCTAAAGGTTACTAATGTATTGATAACCTATTCTATTAGCTGACTACTGTATACGTGGCTATCACAGACATCGCATGAGCTCAATAGTCGATATCGATGAAGGTGGGTGAGATGTAAGTGTAAGAACCAAGTTTTGTTGATAGCTCGGCAATACATCAAGTATTTTATAATTAACTACAATAGTACTGGTATTTGGACGTTGTTGGTTCATCCTTGGGTGTAGGTTTTGCATAAACATGTGCTTATCTATATATGAAGTTTGTGGATTCACATGTATGTTTAGCCAATAGCCTCCCGGGAGAAACACGTGGGATTCGTTTATTATATATTGTATAAGTCTTGGTTGGGTATCATATGTCCAGACATGTAAGTTTAACAGCTGAGTTTAGATGAGTGTTTTAGCTCTAGGCTGTTGGTAGATATTAAATTTTACTAGGGGCTGTACAAAAGTGTTGTTTTACATTTAAGAAGTGCTGTAACATGTGCCTATAACATGTTATGGGTGATATGGATGAATGAAAGACAAATCTTGCATTGGGATTTTAAACTTAGGAAGCATATGAGGTTGTTAGCTACGTAAAGGAAGTAAAGAATGTCTCATGTGATTCTTAATTACATTGTGTGCAGATAAAATGGTTACTTTACGCACAAGAGATGTTCTTGGTCCACCTACATCAAAGGACAAGGCACGAAAGTTGTTGCAGTGGGATGATGAACGATTTCTTTGAAGTGCCAGCTAGGGGATATAGGAGATCCACGTGATTACCATTTGACACTAACTTCGTTAAATAGAGTAATATGGTCACAAAATGGGAATGATGTGTAAATGTATAAGTGAATAATATTCAAACTACATGGCCATGACATAGTATCTAGATTGCACTCCAGATGGTTAACATTAATTGTCACAGGGGGTTGGAAAATTAGGGGAGACTTTTTGAAAAAAAAGGCTGTGAATGCAAGTCAGGAAATGCTAACTCTGAAGGGAGCTATATGCAAAAACCCCAAAAGTATACATAAATATTTAGGTGTGGTTAAGCTGGGTGAACCAAGAATATAAACAAATCTTCTAAGCACACAATTTACTAAGTAATATCAAAATGAAAGCAACTTAAACTTCATGCACCATAACATATTGTTACAAAAGTAACATATGTTAATTTTTAACATATGTTAATAAAAATAAGAAAAGAGACATGTCATATGTGGTTTTGATGGCTGAATCAGGTATTATGGACAAACCTATAAAAGTAAAAAATTAGTCATGTATTACAAATTAAATAAATCTAATATTCATGCACCTAAATCTTTTGGGACACTGCAGTATAATTTATATACAAAGGTGTTGTGAAAATGTGTACTACGTTATATTATGTACAAATTTAATATTCAACTATATTACATTATATTATGTACAAAGGTGGTGTAAAAATTATTAGGCTCAAAGGCAGAATGAAAGGCCCAAATTTTTAGGCTCAGATGATAAATTTTTTTTGGTAGTCAAAGTATAATTAATGCAAAGCAGATTTTTATAATTTACATTGTGTGCCGTAATTGGATTGGTAAATATTGCAATGGAAGGTGCAAAATGAGAATTTTGAACCATAAGTGTGAATCTCATGCAAATGTGCAGAATGGAGTAGATCAATTTAGGGGCTGTACAAAGAGGCGGGAGATATTTGTGTAAGGGCGGGATAGTAATTTTAAGCTGGGGGGAAATGGCGCCAGGGGTCAGAACATGCAGATGTAAGGGCAGGATGGCCTGGACAGCTGGCAGTGGGTGATATTACAGATTTGGAGTTGCTTTTAATTTGCTTTTCCATGAAGACAAATGGAGGGAAGTCATTTTGGTAGTCAAAGAGAAGAAAGTCCAGTTTGCCTTCCTTCTTCTTCCAGCGAGAAAGCTCCCAAGTTGCCTCCATTTGTTAAAGCTTGAGCAAGTCTTCATTTCCACCAAGACTTGCTGTTTCTCTCCAAGCTGTTTTGCACCAAGTCTTCAGGTACACGCAACCCAGACCCAAAACATTTGCATTAGTTGTTTTGCTTTTCTAATTTATTCCTTATCCTCCTTCTGCCCTCCTTGATAATTTATGCATTGTTATACTCTGTTTTACACAGTATAACAACAAAAAAGTCTACTTCATCTCTGGGTGATATTTGTTTCCTGACTTTAGGATTATTTAGAATATCGGGCTGCAAATGCAAGTCTGCCAACACAGGCAATTGCATTTTCTGTTTTATTTTTTGCATTTCAAAAAGTAAAAGAACACAGATGTGGCAACACTTTTGGCATTTGGAATAGGTTGGACCAATATGGGTCTACACCTAACTTCAAATGGGCTGTGAAACCCATATGTGATAGCAAATTTCTTCTTAATTTATATTACATTATTACCAAGAAAGTTGCTGTCAAATATTTTGTGACTAGTGCTTCTCTTGAAAGAACCCTATAGACCTGGAAGATCAGAACATGGCCTTAAAACTTTTTTCAGTTATTGTATTTGGTCGTGCAATTGTGACCAAAGTTAATACCATGCCGAGTGTTATGTATCTTAGGTTTCCCAACACATTCTAGTTTCTTCTAGATACATATATATGTGTAGCAGTAAACATATGGCTAATATAAATCTGTTCATCTATAAAGGCATGCTCTCCAATGGTCTACTTATAATGATTTGTTCTAAATCCAGAGGCTGTTTTCTTAGATGTTTCTCTTCCCAAGAGGGGTGAGTACTAGTAGTGAATATAAAGTGTCATACACCTCTATTTAATACATTTGTGTAAGAGACATTGTTGATTGTTTTCACAAAAATAGAACTTCATAGATGTTTTGGGTTTGAAAATTTCATAAAGTGTAATGGTAATACACTTTATAAGAAGTTAGTAATGAAGTTAAAGTCTACTTATAAAAAAAAAAAAAAGAGTTAAAACCTAATAGAAATTCTAAATGGACGGAAAAACCACAAGTACATAAAGTCATACATCAATTTCAGACTTACACATGTAGCAGATAAGAGCTTTAGCTTTATCAAAATGTGTAAAAGAGCAAGGAAATCAAAAATTTTAACAACTATATTTTTGAAGATATAATAAAAGAGGCAACACTATGGAAGTTGCCTCTAACTTCCATAGAGTTGACAATAAAATGAAAGGCACTTCAGAATCCTACAAGGGGGCAACATTTGCACATTCTCATTACTATTGATTTATCTATGAACCCTACAAAATATAACTACAACATGAATTATATCCATCAAAGCTTCTTAGTTAAGCATGTATGATCTAAGGTGGGTGAATAAATGGTTGCAATATTAGTAATGCTCAATTGCTGATATATGTGTAGCAGGGAATCTCAAGCTCAATTGCTGATATACTCCAGATGTTCATCTATAGTGGTCTATTTATAATGATTTACTCTAAATCTAGAGGCATGGTTTTCTTAGATGTTTCCCTATAAAGATGGCTGTGTTCAGTAGAGAATATAAAGTGTCATCCAGCTCTATTTAATACATTAGATGTAAGAGACATGGTTGATTGTTTTAACAAGAACATAACAATATAGATGTTTTGGGTTTGTAAATTTCATAAAGTGTAATGGTAATACACTTTATAAGAAGTTAGTACTGAAGTTAACATCTACGTATAAGAAAAAAAAACATAGTTAAAACCTAATAGACATTCTAAATGGACGGAAAAACCACAAGTATATAAAGTCATACATCAATTTTAGACTTAGTGATTTAGTAGATTAAGAGCTTCAGGCTTAAAAAATGTTCAATGAGCAAGAAAAAAAAAATTAACAACTATATTTTTGAAGGTATAATAAAAGAGGCTGCATTTATGGAAGTTGCCTCTAACTTCCATAGAGTTGACAATAACTTGAAAGGCACTTCAGAATCCTACAAGGGGGCAACATTTGCATTACATTCCCATTAATATTGATTTATCTATGAACCCCACAAAATAGTAATTACAACGGGAATTATATCTATCAAAGCTTCTTAGTTAAGCATGTATGATCTAAGTTGGGTGAATAAATGGTTGGAATATTAGTAATATTCATGTTGATAGATGTCTAGCAGTGAATCTCAAGCTAATATAAATCTGTTCATCTATAAAGGCATGCTCTCTAGTGGTCTATTATAATGAGTTACTCTACATACAGAGGCGAAATGATCTATTATCTGGGTTTACTATGTTCTGGATAGTATATTAATAAAAAGTGCTTACTAGTGTTTTGTTTGCTACATGTTACAACGTTCTTCAATTGAATTCAAGCAAAGGCAAGGATGTGGAGATCTGTAAAGAGGGGAAGGAGGGGGCGACTCCGACACTCAAGACCGATCATATGTAGCACTTCAGAATTAGAAGCGTTGCCTCCGGCAAATAATTTACGAGATGAGGTGGACCCAAATGAATCAACTCAGGCAGTAGGAGGTGCAGACGTACAAGAGTGCATGGAAGCAGCACAGGGTGGAGAGGGGAATATTAATACAGGTAACCCTTTTGTGGACTCATAACTTATGCATCTTTTGTGATCAATTTATGGACATCATTAAATTGGTGGGAATTTATTTACTCTTGTATTCACATGTATTTTAATTCTTGATTTAACTCCATACCTTTTCGAGATATAGATCCACCTATTCAGAAACGGGGTCGAGGGACTGCATGGGGCACACTATTTGAACGCCTTCAGAAGGTGGGTAAGATTCCTTTGGATATAAAGGATGACCATCGAGGTCCTTCATGCGAGAATGCCTCCATCTTCACTGGTCGAGTTACGTGGATCGTTAAAGTATATGCCGACATGAGGCATGAAAGTTGGAGTTACGTACCTGAGGAGGAGAATCAAGAGTTGGTTGACCGGGTTAGGGTAGGAGAGTTATTTTATAGTAACCATTTAAAATGTAGTTGTTGAATAATTTCGCTTATAGTGAGTTTGCAGAAAATATGCCTTCAATTAAATCATAACTGAACTTGCAGGCTGATTTTGTATTGGATTGGGGGAAAGACAACCATCGGGAAATGGTTGTGTTGCATTTGTCCGACAAGTATAATGCATATCATTATGAACTGCACAAAATCTACCAAAAATATGGATCGCATGAGGTGGCCATGCGTGGTGGGACACCCATGGTGGAGAAACCTGTTTGGGAGTTGCTTTGTGAGAGGTGGGCAAGCAAGACATTCAAGGTATATATGCCTTAAATTTCAGCTTCAAGCATGGCTATCCATGATTGTCATATTTTTTTGGGGTTTGTGTTAGCTGTGATATATATATATATATATATATATACATGTATGTAAAGATATATATAATACTGCCGCATTAAATTATAGCAACAAATGTGGAAAATGTTTATACATTTTCTGGGTAAAAAATGCAGGAGAAGTCACGAAAGAACACGTCAAATAGGCAAAAACTAAAGGTGAATCATACCGAAGGGAGGAAATCCTTTGTAAGGATTTTGGAAGAGAAGGTTTGTGCCTTTTATGATGTATTTAGTGAGTATTATATATATGAAGAGACTTGAATATTAACATATATGGTTAATGATATGTGGCAGCGGGAGACAACACCAAATATGGTCGATTTCTATAAACAAACACATTGGTCAGCACGGAAGGGAAAATTCTTGAATGTCACAACTGAACACAATGATGTGGGAAATACTTGTCCAGTTTGAAATAACTTGTGTTAGACTATAAAGTAGATCAAAATTAACAGGATGTTTTATTTTCTGTCATATTATTTTCAGAATATCATGGTGGAGAGATTGAATGAAAAATATCCCGATGAGGACTATGAAGAAGCGGCGGTTGACATTGTGAAAGACGTGTTAGGGTTCAAATCAAGGTACGCGCAGGGGATGGGGCACATGGTCATTCCTGACCCCTCTCCTTCAATGAAGAAGAACAAAGCTTATATGCATCTAGCGGAGGAAAATGAACGGAATAAGGGTGAGGCAGAAATGTACAAGGCCAGACTAGACCAGATGATGGCAGATTTTGTGGCTTTGAGGAGGAATTTTTCTGAATACGAGAAAGAAATGAACTTTCGGGTATCGGAGTTGGAGCAAAATACTGAGTCTCATAGAGAGACTCAACAGGATGCATAGGCGTCCCAAGTCCAGTGAATATTTTTTGTGGACTTCTTTTGTGAATGTTTTTTGTGGATGAAAACAGTCCAATGCCCATTGGGGTTTGTAGAAATGCAGATATTTTTCTATTATAAGTATTTGTTAGGTTGGGTATGTTAGAACCAGTGTAGGCAAATTAAATGTAGTTTGCTCATGACTTTTTTTGCTAGCATTTTGTAATGGGAACATGATATGGAAGTCATGGAATTTTTGTTGTCTTGCTGCTTCAGAGAGACTTGTGGTTATGAATGGGTAATTCCTGGCTATAATTTGTGTATGTAATTCTCCTAGTTACGTTTTTGTGGACTGTGTATATAATAAACCAGACCACTTTTAGGCTAATTAGATATTTGATTTCATTGTATGCAGGTTTAAGCTGTCTCAAGTATAAGTATGGGGAAAATTCCATGGAAGGATAGAACAATAGCTGGCGGGCACCCCAGTAAGTTAAGGTTGCTGAAAACAGGAAGCATTGGAAGGAAATGATAGCAGTAAGTAATAATTTTTCAGCCAATTTCCTATTTTTGATTCAAGTTAATCATGCTTGTGTACATGATGGATGACTTGTCATACTACATCCTTGGTTGGGACATACCTGAAGGTGTTAAGGTGCAGAATGGAGGTTGGTTATTGTTATTCCCATCTTATTATAAGACTATGATTGTCAAGTAGCTTAGCCTCATGCATGGAAACTAGTTGGATATGCACTCTGGTCAGAATATAACCCTGACTCTATTTTGCTTTTTTTCTCAGCTAGATATAATGTTCACATGTTACATTGAGGTTAAGGCTCAAATATACATCTCGGACATGGTTAGTAGTATGATTTTCATTATATATAGATGTGTATATATATTGATAGTTGAGCATCAGAAATCTCATACTAATGGCCATGTAAAAAAGATATAGTTTAGTAACTTTATTCTATCATCCCGGATAGACCTTATGGTTATTATGTTGATATTGGTAGGTGAGGGGAAATTCATGATTGGTTGTTATTGACATTTACTAGTATTTGAACCGAAAATAATTTGTAAACCATTGGGTGGTTTGGTTGGCACAAACTAGGGGGTTTGTGGGGGCACCAAGCTCAAACACCAATTCCATGCATACTTTAATTACCTGCATTAAGTCACCCAGATTATCGATGCATGGTGATCTATAAGGCCATAATTTGGTCCATGCATGATGACATGTCAGCCATGAGAACCATAACTAATAACCAAGAAATATGTAGTGACGGGCAGGACCAAGTATTCTGCTATAGCATAATAAATTGAAGAAATCTACATGTTAAATACGTCACTAAGTATTTAAAATATCATAACAGTTGGTAGATATATATACATATATATATATATATGAATACACTAACTTATTACTTAAAAAAAAAAAAGCATATATATCAACCAACTTGGTCGAAATTAATTTGAGATTCAACTCCTAGGACATTTGGCATTTTCCATGCATGACCCTAGGTGGGTTTATTTTGGGAAGCCTCATTATTTGGGATTAATGCACTATGAAAATAAGTAAATCTGTGTATGACATGTTACAACAATTATCATGTTACAACACAACTTATATGTTTTATTAAGCCTCATTATTTGTGATTCAACTCTTGATATCATTAGTAAGCTTCCCAGCCCATCTCACTTCCTTGGCCATATAAGTATTAATATCAATGGACATAGTTCTCATCAGAAACATTTCCCATCAATACCCAACATGAATGGCCAAACTTAGGAATGAATGGGGATTCAAAAGAAAGACATCATGTAATACCCAGCTCCTTCTTCTTACGTACGCTTCTCTCTTTCTGACGTATGTTTCGTCTTGATGACGTAAGCAAACCCTAACGGCAGAGATTATGTGATCATCTGCCTTTCTCACTACCGACTGCGAGTCACGTTGTGCGTGTCGAACCATGATAGAGTGTCTCAAAAGATATCGTGTGACTTCTAGGGCACGCCCAGTGTTTTAAATATGCTAGAAATATTTATAAGGAGTATTTCCATCATTGTTGAATTAAGATTTGATCTTAAATACGACAATCATAATATTATTGAAGAGCTCCAAAAATATTATAATTGCTGGAAATCATTTTAATATTATTATTAAAATGATTTCAATTATTTAAGATATTATGATATTTAAATTATGTTGAGAACTTTTATTAATTAAATGGTTAACCCTTTTAAATATGTTAAGTGAGACTTCATCATTTTATTAATGATGAAGAATACTATTTTATAAACTAAAGTTAGTTTAAAATAATATCTACCCTAATTCCTCTAAGTGCTTTTAATTAAGTTAATGTTTTACGCATCTTCAAATCAGTGTTTTAATTATTCGTCTTTAGATCGTCGTGTAGACCCCCAGACGAAAGGACTGGGTTAAATACCCGACCCCTCTCTTTCCCTCCCATTTCCCCGTAACTCTCTCTCTCCTCCCTCTCTCATTCGGCGTACGAGGTACGCATCTCCTCCACACCGAAGCCAGCCCCTATGAAGCAGTCCTCCCCCTCCTTCCATGGCAAGTACCCAAAATGGGTCTCTAGCCCATTTCCCACCGTGCGCCGCCGTATGCGGCCACCCACGACCACCATGCGACGCCATGGACCTCCTCTCCCTTTCCCCGAGCTCCTCCATGTGACCCATGGCCAGAAACCCCCTCCTCCACCTCACAGCTCCTCACTCACACACGCACGGGTTGCACGCTGTGCACCACCGTGCACCTCCACCCATGGCTGATAACCGCCATGTCCAGCCTCCTCAGGCCGCCACCAAGCCAACCCAACCTCCCACTGCCCCGATCTGCCACCCACGAGAGCACACTCTCTCTCACTCTCCCACGACTTGTCCTCCATTGAATGGCCAGATCTGCCACCGTGAGCCACCGTGGCGCCACCTCGACGCCCTCACGAGATTCACCACACCTCCTTTAGCCAAGCCCTAGGTCTAAACCATCACTTTATGTGATGGGTAATCACTGCACGTGATGGACAGTCACTGCGTGTGATTGACCGCCACTGTACATGGCTAGATCTGCCATGTTATGCTCTTTACCATTATCACAAGGCTATCACGAGCCTTTCCAAGACCACACCTAGCTATCTAAATGCCTAAATAGTCACCGTACATGAGTTAGCCGCCACGTACGACTCTTCCGACATCATCGGCTATGACGGTCAATGAACAACGCACGGGTTATCCCGTCGATGGTATAACCCTCTATCCCTTATTAATTATGTTGGATATTGATTAGTTGACTAGGTTGTGGACAGTGCTGTTAGTATTTGGGGAGTTGTGGCATTGTAATGAAGTGTTGGGCATTCTGAGTAGTTAAGTGTTGGGCTTATCTGTATTGTATGGAGGTGCATTGTGCCGTGTAGTGTACTGTGATGTGTTGGGCGTAATTGGGAAGTGTGCTGCGTAGTGTGATTGGGAAATATGTGCTGTAATGGTGGCATGGTGTATGTGGAATGGATACGGTGCACACTGAGTGTACTCTGTATGCATGTGGCGTGTTGTATATGTGGGGAGTACAAATGGAATGTACTCCATGTGATGGTGAGATGCACCATATGGCGGGTATGCCATGATGGTGACATACCGTAGTGTGTATGAAGGGAATATATGTGGAGTGTACTCTATGTGGTGGAGTAATGCACCATGTGGCGGATATGCCATAATGGTGATGTGGCATATGGGATGGGAATAGTACACGCTGTGTGTACTTTATGTGTGGCGTAATGCGAGACAATGAGAGTATATGTAAAATATACCCTCCTGGCGTATTGTGGAACGGGATGAGTACAAGTGGAGTGTACTCAGTGACGTACTGCGTGTAAGAGGAGTACTTGTAGAATGTACTCTATGTGGTGGACGATGCACCATATGGCGTGTATGCCATATTGGTGATGTGGTATGTATGTGGAGAGTACATGTGAAATGTACTCCATATGATGGGTGATTCACCATATGGCAAGGACGCCATAATGGTGATGTGTCGTAGTGTATGAAGGGAGTATACGAGGAGTGTACTCCATGCGATATGGTGATGCACCATATGGCAGGTATGCCATAGTAGTGATATGGTGTGTATAGATGGAGCACATGTGAAATGTACTCCATATGATGGGTGATTCACCATATGGCAAGGACGCCATAATGGTGATGTGTCGTAGTGTGTATGAAGGGAGTATACGAGGAGTGTACTCCATGTGATGTAATGATGTACCATATGGCGGGTATGCCATAGTGGTGATATGGTGTGTATGGATGGAGTGCATGTGGAATGTACTCCATATGATTGAGGATGCACCATATGGCGTGTAGGCCATAATGGTGATGGAGCTTATGTAAAGGGAGTACGAGTGGAACGTACTCCCTGTGATGGAGTGATGTCCCATATGGTAGGTATGCCATAATGGTAACTTGGTGTGTATGAAGGGAGTATACGTGGAGTGTACTCCACGTAGCAGCGACACTCCGTGTGGCGTGTCGTAGAGATAAGGATGGTTATGTGATTTATGGGCGTGGAATGTGATGGATAGCGTCAGGAACTGTGAAACAGTGTCCCGAAGTAGTTATGGCGTAGCCTGTAGTCTGAAGTGATAGGTGTCACTGTGATGGACTTATGGCCAGGAGTATGCGCAAAGTAGCGGAACAAGTATAAGAGTGCACAGCGGAAGCATGACTGGGGAATGTCACGAAGTGACATGACTATTGACAGTCGTGCTTGTGATGGGTGAAGTAGTGGAATAAGTGGAAGAGTACGCAGCGGGAGCATGACTGGGCAACGTCACGAAGTGACGTGGTTATTGGAAGTCATACTTATGATGGGTGAAGTGTTAAAGTGTAGAAATGGCGTAATGGGAACCTGACGAGATGTCGCGATGTGACGGGAGTACGTGAGGAACCGTACTCGTGATGAGTCAGGAGTGATGAAGTAGAATGCTAGGTAACACGACAAGGTCACAGTGTAGCACTGGAGCAATCTTGGGCTATATAACGTGACATGAAACGTAGTTATGAATGGAGTCTTGTCGTGTTAAGTGTTGGGATGAACTGTCAAAAGGGACGGGTAGCATGAAAAGTCATGCTAGCCGGGTTAAGAGAAGATTGGTATTGGAGTATGGCCCTTGTCCCTACGAGCAGGTGATCAACGTGTTATATACGTTGATCTTAGGTGATAAAGGGGTAAGGTACCTGTGTAACATGGTGAGAGACACGTGCCGGACGGATTCACCATATGTAATGGGTAATCTGTCATGAGCATAGTTGCACGGTACTTAAGCCTCAGAGTTGGCTTAGAGCCATGTGTCTTTATGGATGGGAATGAGGATTTAGTGTGGGCCAAGATGCATGAAGATAGTGACGGATGCATCGTTAGGATTGAGATGTGTGATTCCATCGGTCGGAATCATGCGTTTAATGTGGTTGTAAGAAGAGTAAGACGAATGTCCTAGTGTCTTAATCCTAAGGTGAATAAGGGGTTCACTTTAGTGGATGAGCACTCGAGACAAGACTTTGAGTTGGAAGTTGTGGTGACCATAAGTGGTCCCCGAAGGGTCTAACCTAGTGAAGGGCACGTAAGTGCATGGGATAGAATGAGAGTGTTCTAAGTATAGCGTAGTTCTATTTATAGTTTAAGTTACTTATGCATTAGATAGAGAATGATGCTAAGGTTACGTGTATGCATGTAGGTTGCCATCTGACAAGCACGTGAATGGACTGAATGACATGCAAGTAGCATGGAGTCCAGGTAAGTGTTACGTTCATACTCTTCTAGAGTTATCAAAGATACAAGAAACGCTTTTCCTTTAAAATGCTCACGAAAAGACTAAAGACGTTTTAAGAAAGAAAAGGCTAAATGTTTAAAAGTATAAGTATGTACGGCCCCTCATTGGCAGCCCCTTTTTACGCACCCCAAAGTATTAATTGTACGCATGTGAATGGATGACTATACGCTGTATCTATTGTATGTATTTTCTAAGAAAAAATCCATAAACTGATGAAGATGCATGAAAGGCATGAAAGCAGATGCTTTTGTGAATCCTACGAACCGACGCTCTCATGTGCACCACGAGGTGATACTCGTGGATGCCATGATTGACGACGTTCAAGGTGACACTTATAGGATGCCACGGAAGCTGACGCTTAAGCCCATGTATGTTCTTTGTTAAAGAGAAGATAGAGCTGAAATGAAATTGAAAAAGAAAACGGAAAGACCATTTTCGGGCTTACGCCCCAAACGATATTTTCTCACGAAAAGAAATGTTTTCTCATGAAAAGAAAGGATTGTTAAATGAAAGAACGAACTGAATGAAAGCTTTAGCTCCTTCGAGCTGACATGAACGAACGAATGAAAAGAAAGAAACGAAAGAAACGAAAGCATGAATGTATGAAGACACGTAACGGCCACATGACATAAATGAAAGGGTACCGATGAATGGGCAGATTGCAATGCCGGGTAAGTAGCGCTGGAAGTGCACCCAGTGCTGCCCCTATGAAAAAGGGGTTCCCAACCCGTGGCCACGGGCGGAATCCGGGTCCAAAGGAAGACCGCTAACCCCAAACACACGGGGCGTAATTGTGTGTACTGGCCTATGAAAGCGATAAGAAAGAATGGATGTACGCACGCACGCACGAATGCACATGTATGCACAAGAGCACAAGAGCACGAGCTCTTTAAGAAATGAAGGCACTGACGGGGGAAACGTTTTACGACGAGAAAGCCCTTTTTAAAGTAAAATCCCGTACACCGACTCTTGAAGAAATGAAGGCAGTGACGGGGGACACGTTTTAAATAGAGGAAAGCCTTTTAAAAGAAAAGCCCTGTCCAGTGACGTTTTCAAACGAACGCACACAAGACACGTAGGCACGCACGTAATAGTATGTACGAATGATGAATGCATTTTAAAGGAAAAGCGTTTCTTGTATCTTTGTATCTTCGACTCATTTTAGTTTTTATGCATGTCCCTCCCCCTCACAGGAACTGCACGATCAGGACGGACACGGCCCATGGGGAAGAGCACGGAAGTCTAGGCACGAGTTTTAAACGTACGAGGCCTTTTTATTATAAGATTTATGTTTTCCGCTGTAACCCTCTTTTATGATCAAAACACATTTTATTTATAAACGTAGAGTCTCGCACCCTGGGGATGCAAGTGAAAAGTTTTAAACAGGACGGTAATTCCCGTCGTCCTTTTTATAAAAATATTTTAGGAAAAGTCCCACCACAAGGACGGGCGTTACACGTCAGCTTGAATTTGGCCACTTCTTTAATATAATTGTGCACTATTTTCCTGTAATTTGCCTTGGTAATGGCTATTTATATTTTCTAGCTACTACCTTTGCCTAAAAAATGTTTTCTATTGGCTAATACAGTTAAGCATGGATGACAACTAAAATTCGGGTGGATTTTAGGACACCATGCTTTGTGGATCAAGAGGGGAATATTAATGATGTTTTCAAGAATGAAGATTGTCTCAGTGAATCAGCATTACTGTCACATGAGATGTTTACAAAAGTCTATATCTTTTAGTCCCAAGGCTGCATATCATCCATGCTGTTGGGCTGTACCAGCAATTATATTTGCTCTATTCATTGTATTTTGATGGCCTTAATTGACTGGTTAACCCAGTGGACAGAATTGTAAAGTACAATATTAATTATGTATAATATATGTTACCAACTTTGGTGGTTTGGTTGGAATCATTTTTTGGGTGTTGGTTACATTTGTTGATGGATTATATTGTGTTGAGAGAGATTCCATACAGGCCTATTTGTGGGAGAAATGTAGAAAGTGCCTATATTTTTGGTTGGATTGTCTATGGGATTGATTGGCAGGAAATCGATTTTTTTCATAGTGGTAGATATTAATAGTGAAAACATATTTACGAGGGCTTGATTTGGTGGGAAAACAGGTGTAATGCAAATTATATTTCCCACGACTATTATTCATGGGTAATAAAGGTTTTCGACTTATGACGTTGATGGCAAGTATATCACAAAACTGAGTAAAAAGTAATATTTCCACCGATAATTGTAATGAGAAAAACTATTTTGCCATGAACTAGTACCCGTGGGATATAGGCAAGACCACTTTTCCTACGAAATAAGCTTAACCAGGAAAAACTATTTACAATTACATTCGTTTATAGGAAGTGATCTTTTCCCACCAATTGATTGTGGGGGGAATACCGTATTTCCACCAAAAGTCACCATCGGGACTAATTTGTTCCTATGAATAAATTGGTGGGTAAAACTTATATAAATGACTTTTGCCACGAAGAATCTTTATGGATATAGGAGATTTTCCAGGACCTACCGCCATGGGTAATGACGCTATTACTGACCACGAGTTGATGTTTGGGAACTTAGTTTGGACGAAGTTAAAATGCTTTTATCCACCATTCGTGTGGTGGAAAAAAGTGATGTTTTACCCATGAGATCCAAATTTGGTGGAAAAAGGATCTTTCCCCACCCGTTTAATTCCACGAGTCTCCCACGAGAAAAATTGGTGGGAAATAGTTCGTTTCCTACGAAAGATGCACTTATTTCGACCGCACCCCCTCATGCTTGTCGTCCTAAAGAAATAGAAATTGTTTTTCACTCGGCATAATAATACTTTCTTTCATTGGGGATGTAAATTTGGTTCAATGTTGTTTGGTTGAGTTAGGAGTTTGCCCCACATGATTAATGCTTCTAGCATGTGAATAGAGGGGCAATGACCTCGATTTTCTAGAAGTGTTTCTTGGAGACTAAAAAATGACACCAATTTCTTAGGAAGAAAACTAGGAAACCAACACTAGTTTAAGCAGAGTCTAAAAAAATGCATATTCTAACTAACCACCAGTGACTCAAGAGCTAGCTCCTTCATGCTCAGTGAGATCTATGGAAAATGATTAATTTTGTGATCTAGTTTTATTTGTAATTGATGTCTCTTGAATACTCAAGTGTACAAAATATGCCAATACAAAAATTTATTCCCCAATTTTTTAATATCTTGAACTGGAGGTAACCAGGCCTTGTATTTCATTGTAGGTGGTTAGAATGAAACTTATTCATATGCTTGGGAAGTTCAACCATTTGTTACATCTCCTAGTCATCGAAATATGCAAGCACAAGGGCGGAACTAGAAGAGGCTTGGGAACAGCTTGGCTCCACAAAATTTTACTTGTTTGATGGGTTTCATTGAGTTTAGGTGAGCTTGAGGCAAATAGGAAAGTCAAAGTTGCCTTCAACTAATGAAAAGAAAAAATGGTTTGGAGATGTGAATTCAAGGTTGCTGCCACTACTTGAGCGTACAGGCAATTTGAGGCAAATTAGATCGTATTAAGCCAAGTTAATCCTTTAAACAACAATACTATAAACATTTTTAGTATATATATAAGTCTTGTGTAACCTATTTGAGAAAAAAAAACACATATGTGACTTACATGAAAAAACTCACTTTTTATATAGAGGCCCCCCCATATAAGATTTCCATATTGCATGACTGTATCTAAAATTGACTAGCTAGATGTGTCTTACCTTTCTTTTAAAAAACAATTGCACAAAATTTGCATTTCTAGAAATCATTTTCAATCCTTGAATAGGTTTAGAGTGAATATGTGAGAAATCTTATTTAGCATTACAAGAACGTACTACAAGAAAAATGGATATTTGTGACCATTGTTTTGCAATTAAAACAGACTTATCTTAGTTGAAAATAATCATTTCGTTAGAAATAATTGATCGCAAAATGTCATTTTGCTTATAGTGACGCTTATCAACGAGATATATTTGATCCATATTATTGAGATACAAAATACCCCATTGAGATATATTTTAAAAAGTCGCTTTAAAAAAGTTGTATGCCTTATGCCAAAAAATAAAAAGTAGTAAGTGGTCCGTCTATCCCTTACCTTTTCTTTCCAAAGTTCCTTTGTAAGAGCATTAGTACGATTGGCTTTCTTTTTTTCTTTTTTTCTTTTCTTTTCTTTAATCGCATTTGCAATTTTAAATAAGAATACGATTAAGTAATAAATTATTTATGATTAAGTGAAAGAAAGTCAAGATAAAGATCAGTACAACTACTAACGTTGTTTATTGACTTTATAGCAATTTCTTTTACAAAAATAAACATATATATATATAGAGTAATTGTATCACTATCCTAACTTTTTCTCCTATATTTTTTTAGGAATTTTCAAACTGATCATTTTTCTTATGAATATGCTTTCATTAAATTAAAAAAATTTAGCTAAATTCGAAAAGAAAAATATAAAGAAGAATTTAAAAAATTTAGCTAAATTCAAAAAGCCCAATGTGAATAAGATATTTGTGATTATTTCTTAGATATTGTTCACAACAACAACGATAGGTTCCACCGACACCAACCGAGTCATGTAACGTCGTGCATGCAGAATTATCTGAGTGCTTAAGCTTGAAGCTGCCTAGCTGCACTTTTTAGAGCATGTTCGTTCGCCCTTGGTAATGGAACAATAAGAGGCATCTAGATCATTAGCTTTGTGCATAAGCTTTAAGAGCTCTGGCTTCACATTTTTTAGAGCATCATGTTCAGTCTCATCAAGTCTCACACAACTAATTGGTAGTGGTCTAGTGGATCAATCATGGCTAGGCATCGAGAATTAGCTTAGGGCTTAAGCATTAAGATCAGCAACTGGCACTTTTTAGAGCATATTCGGTTGCATTACAAGATTAATGTAGCTTTCTGATCTATACGCTTCTTATCTGACGGGTGGTGTCTCCTCTTACGTCTTACTTTCTCTGATTGGTTATAAGTACTCCCACTAATAACCATTTCCCTCCATCATTCACTCCAATTCACACCACATAAAAGTCAATCATGATATTAATGTTTCAATGCAGAAAAGCTGATCATGTTGGCTTTCATACATATAACTGATTCCACTAGTGACAATCTTCTTTGCTTTGCAATCTTGATGCGGAGGACCTAAAAGAGAGGTACGTAGTTCCTTCTTAGTAATCTTTTTTAGTACCCAGCTTGTAAATATCTTACCAGCTCATGTTTACAAGGCATGACTGGAGGACCTGATGAAGATCCTAATCTTCACGTCACGTCTTATCTAGACAGCGTTTAGCCTCGAACTCCAATTTTGGAGCTCTAATACCAATTGTTGTGGTATAAAGCACCAGAGTCACCACACCCACACACAACGATATTGAGACAGACAATGAAACAAATTCGAAAATGCTGGAATCAAGCACACACGACATATAGAGTTTAACGTGGTTCGGCAATGTGCTTGCGTCCACAGAGCTACAGGGAATTTTATTTCATAAGAGATTACAATCATATAGTGAGTTACAACAGTATCTCTCTACTCACACAATCTAAACTCTCTCTCTCTAGGGATTTTTCTCTCTCACAAGATGCTGTCGCACATTTGCCTCTATTTGTTATCTCTAAAACTGCTGAAACTCATATACAAGAAATCAAAACATTACATATTTATAGAAAATGGCGCTGGAAACGCTAAAACTGCAAATTTGGATTCTTTACTAGAGTGGCGTTTCAAGCGCCTCAAGTGAACAAGCAATCAAACATTGGTTCGAGAGGTCTGTCGAGTACTGCCCGAGCGAACATTAGGGTTAGTGCTTTGCTTGAGTCTATTGTCTTGCAAAACTTGAGTGAACAATCTGTCTAACCTTTGCTCTATCCCATTGTCAAGTGTACCTTGAGCGAACTCACGGATTGAGTGTCGCTGGAGCCAAAGTCGAGTGATAGTTGAACTAGCTCTCTGTTTGCACCTTTTCTACTCTCAAACTAGACTCCACATGCAACCCAACATGACCCACGCAATAAAGAAATCATTAAGAATATAATATGAATAATTAAATTTTTATTTTTTCATTAGTTTAAACTTTTAGAATAAAAAATAAATTCACAAAATGATAAATTGTGAAAGATATTTTATTATAAAATAAATTTAACGATCGTTAATATGTAAATTTACTTTTATAATATCTAACACTTTTTGTATATATTGCAACTGTCATTAGTCTTTGAAAATTATATCATAAGCAACGACTTTTTTTAACAAATACTAATCATGTTGGGACAGGAGGGAGAGAGAACATATCTTTTTTTAACAAGGTCGTGCATAAAACAGAAGCAAATTATAACATCCAGTGGAGTAGCTAAAATTATTACAGACTTAGTAGGGTGGGTCTTTTCCATTGTGGAAATCTAGAAGGCAAGGTGGTATAGAAATAAGGGGAGTGCTTCCATATAGACAATTGGAAGCCACCCACTACGCAATGGAATGCGTGTATCGATTGTGATCTCGATGTATTTTCCTAATGTTTCAACTCCCAAAAGATTGTAACAGGATTCTTGTGTCTCTGGCTATAGGTTCTATGATCCGGTCTGCATTTTTTTCAAGTTTCTCAACCGCACCTATTGCTACTTGGGAGTCCCAATAGTGATTTTTCTAATTTGCTGAGCCTTTGCTTCCTTAATGCATGTGTACATTGCAGTGGCCTCACCTTGATTTGGATTTTGACTTATAATGAAGTTGGCTATAACAAAAAGCAGAGATCCATCCTTTCATTTGCATTCTACTACAGTAGTACTTTATGTGCTTCTCATAGCTACATCAAAAAGTTACCAAATAATTGCCCTTTGGAATAGCTTTCCAATTCAAAGGGTTTTCAGCTCCTTATCGCCCCCAAGCATTATAATGTTCTTTGAAATTCTTTAAGGACACTGTGATACCTCCATATGATAAGGATAAGGGTAAGTGGTGTAGGAGAGTCCACATTGCTTGGGAATGAAAAGTTATTGCTCTTTATAAGATTCCAATGGAGCTCCAATTGTATCATTTACTAGTTCTTTTGGAGTATAGGTCATGTGGTTTGGACTTTCTATTGGGCGTTACAGTTGATATCAGAGACAGACTTGAGATTCTGCATACTATAATAAGGAGTTTGATGAAATTTAAGGTAGATTTGTTCATAATTTTGGTCGAAAGCCAGGTTTGAGGTTCTGCAGACTATAACATATTAGGTTTTGGATATCTGTCGGTTTAGGAAGTAATTTTGTATTTGATGTACAAAAATTTGAGGACTAGGAGATGATCATGGGGATATAAATCAGGCTTGAGGTTATGCAGACTATAATATATGAGGTTTTGGGTTATTGGAGACTTTAGGAAATAATTTTTAGATTTGATGTTTAGAATTGTGCAGACTACAAGGAATAATCTTGTTGGTATTTAAGGTTTTAGAATCTACAAGTTTTAGGCATGATGTCATATGAAATTTGAGGTGTTGGATTTTGTAGATTTTATGAGCTAATTTCTTGAAGTTTGAGGTTTTAATTTTTGTAGACTCATTTGGTAGACCTTACATAATGATTTTGATAAGGTTAAAGGTTTAGATTTTAGAGATATTTTTTGTTAATACATTGTGTGTACAACTATTTGCATATGCTTATATGAACTCTATATTTTGAAACTTTTATTAAAAATCCAAGTTTTCAGTATGCCACATCGTCGTCGATTATGAAACATTTTGGATCTAAACGCGACTAATAATGAAGTAGAAGCAAATCCGAGTGTTGTTGAAGTACTTCGATCAGTGGCGCAACATTTAATAGAGGATCTTTTGAGATTTGTTGAAGTACTTTGAGATTCTGCTGATTTTATGGATTGAGTTTTTTTTTTTTTTTTCTAAAATCTGAGGTTTAGAGATGCAACATATTTTTTAAAAGTAATTTTGATGAGATTTAAGGTTGTAAAATTTTCAGGGCTCCAGGATATGATTTTTTATGATACGTGAGGTTTTAGCACTTGTGGACCTATGGAATATGTCCCATGAAATCTGAGGTTTTAGATATTGCATATTTTTAAAGGAAAATATTTTTATGATATTTGAGATTTCACAGTAGGCCTATTATGTGGACTATAGGAAATGATTTTGAAAGTGTACATAAGTCTAATTGAACGGTAGAATTGAAATTCTGCAGACTTTAAAACATATGATGTTTAAAGTTTATATTTCGGATTGACTTCCGAGAATGGATTTTGGTTAGGAATTTGAGGTTTAGATTTGTGAAATTGATCTGTTAGAGGCTACAAACATGTTGTTAGAACTTGTGAATTTAGATCTAGTGATTTTAAAATGTATGGACTGGTTAAATATGAAGGTTAGTTCTTTTCAAGTGTACTTGTTTGAGATACAATGTGTTTAGGACTACAAATTGTTAGAGTGCACAACAGAATCGTGGTGATATGATAGTTTGAGAGTTTATTTTACTATTTGTATGAGGTTATTATAATATGTGGAGGATTTGAGATTTATTGTTAGGTTTTGCGTTAATGAGGTTTATATTTTAGACTTGATTTGGACCTTTCAAAGTGTATGATAAGCAATGCAATGTGAGTGAACATGTATGTTTAGGGGAAATATGGGAGGCGTCGGGCTTCAATATTGAAGGATTAGAATTTTTGAATATTATATTCGATAGTATGATCGAAGATTGGCATAGGCATGGAATGGTTGTGACGGATAAATATGTTAGGTTAAAAATATTTTTATGGGCTGAGAAGATTTTTGGACAAGTTGGATTATATTTAGAGGTTGCGTCGAGGTTCAAAACTCAAGAAAAAAATCCATTTATTATTTTTTTATTCACTACTAGACGTGAGCCCAAATTTTTGAAATGGGTCAAAAAGCCCAAGTCCGTATGATCTCATGCCAGACTCCTTTACTCGCACGGTTTCCATCATGTCCGTTTCCACTCCATAGTCCATACACGTCACTTTTTCTACTACTTTCACGGTAACCATTCGTATAATGGTTATATACTTGATAAGCAATTGTGCATCAGTTTTACAAACTAGGGCTGTCTTCACCACGTTCACCACACATGCACGTCTCTCCCTCTCATTTTCTTTAGGGTTTCCAATCAACTATATATGTAAATATGTAGATGTTCGTCACAGCATGTAGAAAACTACCATAGCACTCCGCCGCTGCTGTCTCTTCAAAACCGAGCACTTCATTTTTCCTACCGTGAACTGCGGTTGTTCCGCCACCACCCCCACAATTATTTAAGTGATTTAAATTGTTATTAAGAAAAGATTTCTTTCAAACTTATTTTCAGAAGTAAATGATAATTGTGTGATTTTATTTTTTAAACACTTTAGATATGATCTAGTTTATTCTTATTAACTAAATTTTGTTGTTTAATTTAGAATATCTTGATATAATTATATCATCTAGTATTAAACTTTATAGTTTGATTTCAATTGTAAATAAGTTAGAATTTAATATCTTAATCGGAGAAAGTAAGTGGATATTGATAGATTTGGAAAATGATGGTATGTTAGGGTTATGAGAATTTTAAGTATTTAGGAATTAAAATAGGTTAATGTTTAGCATTTCATGTTCAAATATCGAAATATGTGTTCAATTGGAAATTTACGAAAATTACATGATTATTTTATAGGCGACGAGTAATTTTTGTTCGGCTTTATTGAGGAAAATTGCTGAAAAACTAAGAAGTCCAGGTAAGCGGGATTCCTATGCTAGATTTCCATAAAAAGAAATTAACTGAAATTGGTTTGTAAAAATGTGCATGTTGTTTTAAAAAAAAAAAAGGTGAAAAATAACCTCAATATATATTTTGCATTCACTCATGAAATATATATGAAAGGGAAAAGAAATGCTTTTGACATAAATAATGTAGACATGAACAATATTTGACATATTTCATAAATGTGCAAAAGAGCGAATATGATATCTAGGAATTTTTGTACATGTGATATGAAAATGATTTGTATATTTTTTTGATCATATGAAAATGATATGAATATGTTCAGCAAATGGTTTGATATGATATGCATATGAAAAACCTTTTGCATGACTTATTTGTTTTTACTTTGATTCTGATTTGGGTTCTAATATGATGATATACGGGTTCACGTGACATGGTTGGTACCAATATGATATGATATGATATGAGTGCACCTACTTTAGAAATATAGTGGTCTTTTATGTGTTCTTTTCTGTATGCACACTCGGGACTCTGAAAATGAATAAGAGAAAGTTTCACAATATGATAATGTCTGGTTTGGCCACCGAGAATAGCACAACCCTACCACGGGGTTAAATATGATAATGTCTGGTTTGGCCACTGATATGATATGATACGATATGATATGATAAGAATAAGATATTCAGTTATGTTATGCCAAATTTTTTTTTAATATGAATAAAGCGTTTTTTATTATGAAAATGGTTTTTGAATATGAAAATGTTCTTTGAATATGAACAATTGGTTTTTGAGTATGAAAAGATTGAAAAGTCATTCTGATTTTCTGATGACACATTTTTTAGATCTACATATAAAAATGAAATGTTTTGTTCTGCATACCAAACTTTCTGAAAAGGCTCATGTTTATATACTAGTATATGTTCTCTACTTACTGAGTTGTTGATAACTCACCCATTTTCTCCACAATATTTTTCAGATATTTTGGATACTTCAGCGGAAGTTTAAGAATAGGAAGCATGGGTAAGGTTATCTGAGCATAGTGTATTAAATAGAAAAAGTGTACTTGTTGCTATAGAATTTTATTTAGTACTTTTGTTTTACTCTGTCAACTTGGTATTTTGGAAGGTTGACGTTAATTTTGAGATTTTGTGGTGTTTAGATTAATCATATTGGAGTAGTTGATTGAAACAGTGAGTTGTATGTGTCATTGAAAACTTTAGAGTCTATGACTATATGGTTGAGATTTGATTTTGAGTGACAATGAGTAATTTTCCGACCCTGGGCGTTTCAGACACCATCAACAAATTTTCTTAAGTTTGGATTGATGGAATCATGCACAATTTTATTTCTCGAAACCATATACTGTCCATGGCAATAATAGCAAAAAGTTGAAACTGGTGCTCTTCAAGTGAGGGCATGTCGATGGAATTTGAAGGGGTTAATAAGCACTTTAACCAAGTAATAATCTCAAGAGCTACAAAACAGGAACCGTCCAAGGACCCAGGAGATTCTCATAGAATTCAAGAGAAAGGACCCTTTTGAAACAAATGAGTGGGACTTTGTAGGAATAATAAAGTCATGACCTTGTTTTCGTTGGCCTCCTCCGTAATCCTTAGCTTTCAAATTATTTTCTCGTACGAGTTTCAGAGTTGTATTATCAATTGATTGTTTATTTTCTTGGAGCATATTTCATTATATATATCGAGTTCTAGTGTTTATAATTTTGCCACCAGCTTGATTTCTAAATTACACACTTTGAATCTACAGAGCTACTCTGGATTGAAGGGGATGACGAAGAATTGATGGAGTATTAATGTGAAAGTCAAGCTCTCTACCGTGTTCTAGTATTGGTGTATATGATCAAGTGCGGAACCTGGTTCATTCTTATCTTGTCCTCTTACTTTCCTGAGTCATTCTTCATACTCCATGCATGGTCATTCGCCATCTGAATTTATTACAAGACTCCCCAAGACAGAGCTGTCTTGTTTTCATATTCTTTCTTAGTTCCGTCTGTCCTTTGCCTAATTTGCTTTTAAACCTCATTCTAGAGAACTATTCCATCAAATCCATCAATATTCCAAAGAGAGCTAGCTAGGTGGTCTCTTCTTCTTTGTTTTGTGTTTTTGTTTTTTGTCCTTTCTGTTGCATTCTAGTGCGCTACTTGCACAAAAATCTGTAAGAAAGGATTTGTTTTTTGTTTACTAAAAGAAGGCGTCAACAGTAAGAAAAGAATTACAAAAGAGAAAAAAAAGAATGGATATTGTTGTACAAATTGTAGCAAAAATGGCCGAGCACACGGTAGCACCAATTGGACAGTGGCTAGGTTATTCGTTTCGCTACATCAGCAACGTTGCCAAGATGAAGGATCGGGAAGATAAGTTGCGGCGTGTTAGAGATAGCGTGCAACATTCCATTGACGCTGCTGTCAGAAACGGTGAAGAAATTGAATATGACGTTAAAAAGTGGTTGACGGAGGTAGATGACATTACAGAACTGGCAAAGAAAGTTCATGAAGGCGAAGAAGAAGCGAAGATGAGGTGCTCTATAGAGGTGTGCCTGAGTTTGAAGCTAAGACATCAGCTAAGTCGGGAGGCCAAAAAGATAGTGAAACTTGTAGGCAAAGCCTTGGAAAATGGAAAATTTGACAGAATTTCATACCGTCCTGCTCCACAAGGGATAGTGACTAGGAGAAACATGAATTGCATGGAGTTTGTGTCAAGAGCGCCAACTGTGAAGGGACTT
This sequence comes from Juglans regia, assembly GCF_001411555.2. Classification (NCBI taxonomy): domain Eukaryota; kingdom Viridiplantae; phylum Streptophyta; class Magnoliopsida; order Fagales; family Juglandaceae; genus Juglans; species Juglans regia. The sequence goes on from NC_049908.1 coordinate 17,202,148, forward strand.
AAGGAGGCACTCGGGGATGCTAATATCAACGTGATTGGCTTATGGGGGATGCCTGGTGCGGGAAAGACTACATTGATGAGAGAAGTTGCCAGGCAAGTCAAGGAAGAAGATAAGCTATTCGATGAGGTGGCTCTGGCAGATGTCACGCAAAGCCGAGACTTGATACGAATTCAAGGAGAAATTGCAGACATGCTAGATCTCAAGCTTGATATGGAGACAAAACGCGGAAGAGCGATTCGTCTACGGGAGAGGTTAACAACAAAGGAAAAAAGGATACTAGTTATCCTAGATGATATATGGGAGAAACTTGATTTGGAAGAAATAGGAATTGATCCTTGTAAGGGATGCAAAGTAGTGCTGGTATCAAGACAACGCAATTTATTATCTGAAATGGGCATCCAGAAGAATTTTGAAATTGAAGTGTTACCCGAAAAAGAAGCATGGGAATTATTTGAGAAGATGGCGGCTGATTCTGTTAAAAACCCCAATTTACGACCTATAGCAATTGAGGTAGCTAAAGAGTGTGGAGGTTTGCCTATTGCACTTGCAACAGTTTCTAAGGCATTAAATAATAAGGATTTATGTGAATGGAAGGATGCCTTACAGCAACTACGGCGCCCTGCTCCCGAACTTCCCATAGGAATGCAGTCAACTATATACTCTTGTATAGAGTTGAGTTATAAGCATCTTGCAAGTGAGGAGATTAAAAATTTATTTTTGCACTGTGCTGAAATGGAGTTCGGCATTTACCATCAGGACTTGTTGAAATATTGTTATGGTTTGGGTCTATTTCATGGAATTAACACATTGGAAGATGCGAGAAATAGACTATATGGACAATTGCATAACTTGAAAGACTCTTGTCTGTTACAAGATTGTCCTCGCAAATCTGATCATTGCCATATGCACGACATTGTTCGATATGTTGCTAAGTCTATTGCTTCAAAGGATTATTATATGCTTTTCATGAGAGAAGATGGAGGGCTCAAAGAACGGCCAGATATGGATGCACTAAAAATATGCAAGGCATTTTCTATTCGTGGTAGAGATATTGATCAACTTCCAAATGAACTGGAATGTCCAAAATTAAGATTTCTTTTAGTGGATGGCAAAGGTCGTTCTTTACAAATCCCAGACACTTTCTTTCAAGGGATGAAAAAGCTCAAAGTTTTGGATTTGACGGCAATGAAACTTTCATCACTTCCTTCGTCACTTCTTCTTCTTAGAAACCTACAAACATTGTGTCTTGATCACTGTGAGTTGGGAGACATATCTGGGATTGGAGAGCTTAAGAATTTAGTAGTTCTTAGTCTTCTACATTCTGACATTTCAACATTGCCCAGAGAAATAGGGTCGTTGGTTCATTTGCGGTTGTTGGATCTGACCGATTGTTCCAAACTTGAAGTGATTCCACCTAATGTCCTACCTAGCTTGGTGGAATTAGAAGAATTGTATATGGGAAATAGCTTTGTTCAATGGGAGGCTGAAGGACTCATCACTGAAAGATCAAACAATGCTAACCTTGCTGAGCTTAAGTATATGTTACGTTTGACTACTTTGGAGATACATATTCGAGATGCTTGCATGCTGCCGAAATATCTGCGGTTTGGAAAATTAGAGAGATACAACATATTGGTAGGAGACGTCTGGGACTGGTCTGATAAGCATGAATGCTCAAGAACATTAAAACTCAAGCTGAAGACAAGCTTTCAATCAGAGGTTGGAATTACAATGTTGTTGAATAGAACAGAATGTCTTTATTTAGATGAGTTAAAGGGTGTTAAGAGTGTTCTACATGAATTAGATCAAGAAGGTTTCCAGCAACTGAAGCACCTTCATATACAAAATAATGATGAGATCAAATATATCATTATTAGCTCTCCGATGCATATCTCAACCATTTCCTTTCCAGCCTTGGAGATATTCCATCTAAAAAATATGACTGGTTTGGAAGATATTTTTCATGGCCAACTTCATTCGACATCCTTTCGTAACTTGAGAGCTGTAAAAGTGGAAAATTGTGAAAAACTCAAATTTGTCTTCCCATCATCCGTAGCAAGGGGCCTTTCACAACTCCAAGAATTGCGCATAAGAGAATGCAGCATCATGGGTGCAATAGTCGTGAAAGAAGGCGGCGAAGTAGAAGACACAGATATGATATTTTTCCCTCAACTGCGTCTCTTGGCACTAGAGCATCTTCCAAAGCTTATGACCTTCTTAAGAACAAAAAATTCATTCGGACCTGAAGTTGGAGAAATCGTTTCAGAGGGCACACTTGATTTTGACATGCCAATTCTACACGAACAGGTATGGTAATGTTTATTTTCCAAAGTAATAATTCCACACTCACAGCATGTGTCAAAGAATAAAGGTACGAACTGCAATCCATTTTAATTTGGTCATTTTCTGAAGGCTCTAATGGATGAACCTAAAGGAAAAAATAAAGTTTTGACGGTGAAAAAAATTAAATGTTGTTGCAGGTTGTGTTCCCCAACTTGGAAATATTGGAACTATCATCAGTAGACTTGGAAGAGACAAAGCACAACCAACATCGGGCAAGGTTGTCTTGCAGACTAACAACCATGGAAGCAATGTCGAGGTTTCAGAATTTGTCAATCTTGGAGGTGCAGGGCTCTTGTAATATCAAATATCTATTGTCATTCTCTACAGCGAGATTTATGGTGCATCTCAAACATCTTCACATATATGAATGTAAGGCTATGGAAGAGGTATTAGTCATAGAAGATATTGCAGCTGCCGGTGAAATTACGAAGGAGGTATTCCCTCAACTAGAATGCCTGGAGCTAATAGATCTTCCGAGCCTCAAAAGATTCTGCGTAGGATGTAACATCCAATTTCCATCCTTGGAGAACATGTGCATAGAGCATTGCCCTAACTTAGTGACATTTATATTCAATCCTACTAGTTCAAGCGCAACAACCAGCCAGGAGATCATTCATACAAATGCAGAGGAGAGGCCTCCAACTGTTATGCAACCTCTCTTCAATGTAGAGGTAACATCTGGCTCCTTTCTGTTGATAAATATTGTTTCAAATCCTGGCTACCTATTAGATCCTCCATTATGTGAGATATTATGGTCAGGCATATTATATCATTGATACATGGGATTAACGTTGTAGGTTGCATTCCCTTGTTTGAAGAGATTGAAAATCTGTCGCATGGATTACCTAAAACTCATATGGCAGAACCAATTTGTGGAAAACGCCTTTGGCAATCTACAAATAATAATAGTTGAACTTTGTGAGAATCTTGTGAGCATCTTTCAATCTGATATACTGGCAAGATTCCAGAGTGTAGAGAAACTTTCCATAGCTGATTGCACCTCACTACAGCAAGTATTTGATCTGCAAGAGCTAAATGTTAATGAAAATCAAGCTGTAACAACCATACAGCTGAAAGTGTTGGTGTTGGCTCGTCTTCCACAAATGAAGCATGTATGGAGTAAAGACCCCAAAGCAGTTTTCAACTTTAAAAATCTAAAACAAATAGAGGCTGATGGATGTGAGAATTTGAGAAGTTTCTTTCCAGCCTCTGTTGCTAGAAGTCTCATGCAATTGGAGCATCTTGCGATTATAGATTGTGGGGTGGAGGAAATTGTTGAAGGTGAAGTGAGAGAAGATGAAATAGAATGGTTTGTGTTCCCTCATGTAACTCTCCTAACTCTTAAGAGGCTAGCAAGACTCAAGTGGTTTTACCCAGGAGTGCATACTTTAGAATGTCCAATGCTGAAAGAGATGTGGGTGGAAGGATGCCAAAAAGTTGACATATTTGCTTATGGACTTCTGAGCTTTCAAGAAACACTTCGAGAGAGCCAGCATGAGATCTCCACTCAGCAACCCCTTTTCTTGGTTCATGAGGTAAAAAAATGCTTATTTAATCTCTCGTAATTAAGGTAGAAGTCTTGGAACTAATATTGTTTCTAAACCTAACTAGTTGTAATAGTTAAAGTTATTGAATTTGTGAATGGATATATGTTTCCATTACATATAGCAAGAAAAGGTTACTCATAAATTTTGAAAATAATAAAGCGCCACAAAATTGAGCAAATTAAATTTACCTGCATCAAACTTGATAATTAATTATAATGTCATATTTTATTATAAGCATGCAACTTCAAATATAACTATGAAAGAAACTTATAAGCCAAATTTGTAATCCTGACATCCCCTAGATCTATCTAGTGTTATTCTAATTCTTGGTCATATTGAAACCTTATAAACAGCAAGAACTTCTCATCCATAAGCAATGTGGGATCTCATACACCTACCATTATCCTTATCATTTGGGAGTATCACAATCTCCTCCCTTAAATTCTCAACCTTCTCATTGGGTCTGTTTGTTGTAAGTGGTATGACTCAAGTCCCACATTTTTGGCTTAGATAAACTCTGACACTATTTATAACGCTCCAATAGAAGGCCTGGCCTATATTCCAATTGTATTATTGACTAGTCTTTTTGTAGTATAGGCCATATAATTTGGGCCTTCTATTAGAGCATTACAGATCTAATATGAGAGACATAAGTATAGTTGGGTTTCTTAGGAAACTTGAGGAACAGGGAGGAAAACAACAGAGGAAATGCTTGTAGATAGATAGAGCTTTGTGAATACTCCAAACCTGTCTTAGTTTTCGGGTGGGTTTTTCCAAATAGATTTTCAGCCAACAGAGATAAGAATGCTTGAACACTCTATAATTTGGGGGGTGTTTGCTTGAATACTGATCAAATCATCAAGAAACGGTGTGGAAAAAAGAGTTCGCTTGATGTAAAACTTAACTGAATTATAAAAAAATAATTCAGTTTCTGTTTGGCATTTTATTTCGGATTCCAACACTTCAGTTTCTTGTTTATTTTGATGTCATGGCTAAAAGAGATCAAAATTAATCAAATAGATGCTTTGGTGTATGGGAATATATAATAGGTTAACACATTAATTGGGATGAATTCATAGGTAGCATTCCCAAGCTTGGAGAAATTAGTTATTTCACATATGGATAACTTGATAACCATATGGCACGACCAAGTCGCAGCGGATTCCTTTTGCAACTTTCAAAATCTACGTCAAATTAATGCCGAGGGATGTAAGAGCTTGAAAAGTTTCTTTCCAACAGTCTCAATGGCTACAAGTCTCATGCAATTGGAGGATCTTCGGATAGTCAATTGTAGGATTGAGGAAATTGTCGCAAGGGGAGGAGAAGAAGCAACACCAAGGTTTGTGTTCCCTAATCTAACATCTTTGGAACTCGGGATATTGCCAAAACTCAAGTGGATTTTCCCCGGGGCTCATAATTTAGAATGGCCAGTGTTGAAAACATTGAAAGCGTGGGGATGTGACCAAGTTAGCATATTTGCTTCTAAATTCTCGAGATTTCAAGAAACAAGTCAACAATGTCTTCTTGAGAGTTCCATTCAACATCCTCTTTTCTTGGTTGAAGAGGTAAGATGCCAATCATTAACTCTTTGAAATAGCTCCCGTAATGCACAGTTCTCTAGAAAATTGGATGCTAACTTTGTTTTTTTTTTTTTTTTACAGGGTACATTCCCGAAATTGGAAGCTTTGAAATCGGACCTTCAACACACCATTTGGTATGCCCAGTTTTTCGTAGAATCCTTCTGCAAGTTAAAAGTTCTAGAGGTGAAATGCAACGATGATACATCAGTTCTTTCTCTATCTAATTTACTAAAAAGATTACAGAATTTGGAGAAACTTGTTGTGAGCTGTAATTCCTGGCAAGAAATAATCTCGTATGAAGATTTTATTGGCCCAGAAAAGCAGACTAGGATACTCCCACGACTAAAAGAACTTAGGGTGTCTGAAGCACCAATGCTGACACATTTGTGGAAAGAAGATGTCCAAGAATCTCTAGTTTTTGATAAAGTACTGGAAATTCTAGCAGTATCAGAATGTCACAAATTGAGAAGTTTAGTGCCATCCTCAGCATATTTCCACAATTTGACAGATCTTGAGATATTGAGTTGTAATGGATTGATCAATTTAATAACATACACAACAGCCAAAAGCTTGGTGCAGCTCAGAAAAATGAGTGTAAGTTCTTGCGAAGGAATAACAGAAATTGTGGCAAGGGGGGATGATCAAGCCAAAGTGGTGATTACATTCAGCAAATTGACTTGCTTAAAGTTTGATTGCTTACCAAACTTCACAAGCTTTTGCTCGGGAAGTTATTCTATTAAGTTCCCATATTTGGAGGAAGTAATTGTGGGAGAATGCCCTGTGATGAAAACTTTCTGTCACGGAGTCCTAAGCACTCCAAAGCTCAAAGGTGTACAAGCAAAAAGAGGAGAGGAATCACATACCCGTTGGAAGCTTGACCTGAATACCACCATACATTCGCTTTGGGAAAACAAGCCAGTCTGATAGCCAGCATGCAGTCTATTTGAAGAAAGGCAAGTATATTATTTAACACGTTTCATATTTTCAGCACCACTAATTTGATTTCTAATTCATAATCAAATATTTTAATATTTTGAATTTGGACACTTTTTAGTAAATTAAGCAGCAAATGTAGATTTGTATCTTTCCCCAACTTTTGAGGAAATCAACGAAATTAATAATTACATGGAGGATTTCAATACTTGGGGGCATGGGATCCGGTGCACCTATATAGCAGTCCTCTTATTTTTCTAAATAGATATTATTTAAAAGATTAATTATTCTTGAATATTAAGAAATATATATAATTGTTGACTTTTTTTATTTTTTAATTTTATTGCAGAAAGGTTAGAGCATGAATATGACATTTGGAGTTCTGGGTGAAATTCTTTCGAATGTGCAAACTTTGTATCAATTTATTTTGTAATATTCTCTTGTGCAATTATTTTGCCTCTGTTTCGAAGATGAACATATTATATATTTCCTTTTTTTTTTTATATATATATCTCGAACTGGAGGTAACCAGGCTTTGTATTTCATTAGAATGAAAGTTTTTGTTTGTAACTTCACCCCCAACCTCCGCCCCTGTGTACGTGCACTTGTTTTTTAAGTTGGACTTGTTTGATGGGTTTCTGAGTTTAGGTGAGCTTGAGTCAAAGTGGCGAAAATAAAAAATTGTTTGGAAATGTGATTTCGGGGTTGCTGCAACTGCTCTATTGTGCATTTTCATGGATTTAACACGCTTATAATTTTTTACAACTTTTTTTTTATGAACTCAAAAGTTTCAAAATCAATTGCAAGAAACTTTAGGATATAATTGGCGCTTATGGGTTTTAAATGGCTTCTAAGAACAATAAAAACTTGGAAAATATGAAATGTTCTAAAATATTCTCAAACTATATATTAATTATCTATCAAAATCATGAGACTTTGCTTACATAAGTATGTATAGACTTTCGTGATAAATGAATATTCTCACACGTAAATCTTATTAATTAACTATCTACATGGAAATTAATACTAAATGCATGAACTTCACTCTTTGAGCATATGATAATTAGAATACTTTTTTAATAATAAAAAATAAAATTGCAATGTATCCCGTCATTATAAAATATGTGTTTCTTATTTGCTCAAAAGACATGAAAATATTTTCAATTGGTTGGAAGAAATTTTCTCCAACTCATGAATCGGCTGAAGGAAATCTCCATCCTATTCAGTGATTCTTTCGGAGAATAATTTGTCCTTTAGTATTTGTCAATAACACCCCCGAAATGTTTCCACCGACACCCACCGATTGTGACAGATCAGAACTCAAGTCATTTATCTATATTTTTAAGTTATGAATGTCGTTAGGGGTGGGCTCCGACTCCGACGGAGTCGGAGTTGTCATTTCCGACCTCAGTCGGAGCCAAAATTCCTCTCTGACTCTGACTCCGAACGTAGTCGGAGTCCGATTCCGATCGGAGGTCGGAGCTCCGACCTCCGATCGGAGCTCCGAACGGAGGTCGGAGCTCCGACCTCCGATCGGAGCTCGTTCCGAACGGAGGTCGGAGCTCCGACTCCGAACTCAATTTCAGAATTTTTTTTTTATTATTATTTAAATTTTGTTGTTCAATTTCGTTTCAGATAGTGGGCAACATATATATATTTTTTTAAAAGTGAACCATCTACAAATATTTGGTTTATTCAAGAGTTTTCAATAATTTAAATATTTGTTCTGATTTTGTTACTGAATTTTGATTATATCTTTAATTTGTTTTATGTCCGACTGAAATTTAGCATTAAAAGTGCTCATGACTCATGAGTTGAAAATTACACAAATTTAAAATTTTATAGAAAAGAATGATGGTACGAATTTGTATAATTCGATTAATTTCAGTTGGATAATAAATTATAAACTTTTGAGAGATGATGGATAAGTACTAATAGAAATTATAGAATAAAGAGTACTTATCCCACGTATTTGCTCGGGATATAAGTACATAAATATAACTATATAAATAGTTTAAAAAGTAAATAACATGTATGATGCAGCCATAAGTTATAACAGTCTCATTTATAACGTAATAACAATATGACTCAGTCTTGAAATATAACTACATAAAAATTAAACACGGGTTTCACTCAAACCCCAATGTTCCATTGGTCACGCCTGAAATGAAGATAGAAAGTAGCAATCAATAGATGAAAAAAAATTGATAATAAAAAATTATATACGGTAAAAGAATAATTTGATTCTTACCAAGAAAGGAGGTTCTCTCAACTCCATCCCAACTCTCAAGTAGCGTCCGTTCCAAACTCTCAATCATCGGTAATTATGTTAGGGTTCACAATTAGATCTATAAAATCATAAAAAGTAGAAGTTAGAAACATTAAAAATAATTAAATCATCATTTAAAAGCATATAAACTTACCCGATTCAAGCCTATAGCTCTCGGCATCAACGCCAACGGTATCTAGTCCAATGGGCGTTTCACTTATCCAATTCTGTGTGCAAACGAGGGCCTCCACGGTTGACGGTGACAATGAACTCCGATAAGCATCCAACACGCGACCTCCAGTGCTAAATGCCGACTCTGAGGCAACCGTAGTGACAGGAATGGCTAGCACATCTCGGGCCACACGGGAAAGGACTGGATACTTGGTGGAATTAACTTTCCACCAAGTTAATAACTGAAATACATCACTAGGTGCCTCGACAGCTTCCATAAAATATCGTTCAACCTCAGATGTACAATGCATAATATTCCTTGTTGACATGAGTTGATGATACTGCCGTATGACACGATTGCCTCTAACCCCTACAGATGGGTCAGTATCACCTGAGGGAACTGTCGATCCTGTCGGCCTCGAATGTGAGGAGCTACCAACTGCGGATGAAGGCTGAGCACTAGTACTGTAGTGATGATATAAGTCATCAACATCACTTTTTAGCAATCTAATAAACTCTCCAGCCTTCACTGCCCCGAGGACGGAATTTACCCAAAATTCTAGAACGGCCAACTTAACTCGGGGGTCAAGGATCACAGCCACAAATAGCAATCTATTTATCTTCTCAATATTCCCCCAATATTTATCATATTTGATCTTCATCCTCGTAGCCATATCAGATAACAATCCAGCAGAGTCAGTACAACTATTTTCCAACTGGAAGTGAAGCTCCGAGAGCTCACTGAAAAATGAGTTCGCAGTCATATATTTGGATCCAGATAGTCGCATGGTTATCTCATAAAAAGTTCTTAAAAATTCAACAAAATAACTCACACTGGTCCAATCATGTGCGTCTGGCGCACCGAGCCCCTGTCCTGCTGGCTCCAACAAAGCATACCTCAGGCCCCCATCCTCGACCTCCATCCGCTCGAATGCTTTTTGGTACTTCTGTGCCACATCCAACATCATGTATGTAGAATTCCATCGAGTCGGAACGTCCAAGCACAGCATACTAGAACATTCAATCTTCAAATCTTCTGCTATTGCCTTAAACTTGGCAAGCCTTTGAGGGGAACCCCTCACATATCGTACAATGTTGCGGACTCGGGTTATGGAATCATGAACCTCTTTTAATCCCTCAACAACTATGAGGTTAATGATATGAGCACAGCATCGAACGTGAATAAACTCGTGGGCCCGAATGACATCATCTCTCACCGTCGTGTTCCGCTTAAACCAATCAATTGCTGTTTCATTCGCACTGGCATTGTCAACTGTAATACACAGCACTTTTCGAATTCCCCAGTCCTTTAAACAATCATCCATCTTCGCCCCAATGGATGCACCTTTATGATCCACAATTTCTTTAAAACCAATAATTTTTTTATGCAAAATCCACTCACTGTCAATGTAGTGTGCTGTGATACACATGTAGCAGACGTTCTGTATGGAAGTCCATGTGTCAGTCGTAAAAGACACTCTCTGGCCAGTGGTAATAAACATCTTCCTCATCTCCTCCTTGTCCTTCGCATGCCTCTTCATACAATCTCGCATCACTGTATACCGTGATGGAATGGGAAATCGTGGCTCAACAAAATTTAGAAACTTTCGAAAGCCTCTTTTCTCGACTGTGGTAAATGGCATCTCATCAGTAATTATCATCTCTGCAAGCATGTCCCTCAACATCTTCTCACTGTATTGAGGGATGACCAATTTCTTAGTCTGTGTACCCAGTGGCAGTGGCTGTAGAAGTTTGGTAACTGAGGTTGGTCTGATCAGTGGCTTGCAATCCCTTCGCTATCTTATATCGTTGGCAACCATTTAGATGTGCTATTAACACACTGGTACCTTGCTTCTTCGAATGGCATCCACAAAGTGATCCACAGTAATGCATCTTGCCACTGGGTTCGCAATTTCACCAGGAATTTTGGTGAAATGCTCCCATGTCCACGACCTCTTTTTAGAAGGTCGTGGTGGTTGATCTTGCTCAATGGGCATCTCCTCCTCCTCGTTGAACATATCTTCATCCTCTATATCAACTGGGAGTGGGAGTCGACTACTCGCACAAGATGTAGCTGCCCTAGATGTAGCTGCCCTAGATGTGGCTCTAGGGGTGGAAGTACCCACCGGTGTAGGAGTTGTAGCATTGGCATCCGCCACATCCCCTTGTGGACGATCATCTCCACTATGTCTAGGATCCATATCACAATCAATGAAGCTGAAAAACTTAAATTAGAAGCAAAAAATTAGTTTAAAAATAAACTAGGCTATTGTATTATACAATAGGACATGTATTATTGTATCATAATAATACATGTATCGATGTATTATTACATTGAGGTTCGGTTGATGTGCGCTTGACTCAGACGAACCCATCCAGATGGGTTCGCTCGACGTGCGCTCGAGCAAGAGCCATACAGAGAGGTTCGCTCGACGTGCGCTCGACATAGCGCTCGAGCAGAACCCATCCAGAAAGGTTCGCTCGATGTGCGCTCGAAGTGGCGCTCGAGCAGAACCCTTCCAGAGAGGTTCGCTCGATGAGCGCTCGACGTAGCGCTCGAGCAGAACCCTTCTAGAGAGTTTCGCTCGATGAGCGCTCGACGTAGTGCTCGAGCATAACCCTTCCAGAGAGGTTCGCTCGATGAGCGCTCGACGTAGCGCTCGAGCAGAACTCTTCCAGAGAGGTTCGCTTGACTTCCGCTCGACATATCGCTCGAGCCAATGTTCAATACAACGTGCGCTCGACTTGCGCTCGACACTCGCTCGAGCGCAAGTCTTCAAAACAATGTAAAATTCATGTTTTTGAGCGCCGTGTTGGGGACTATATTGAATATTCAATACACAAGAATCACAAGAATCACAACTGCTGGCTCCAATTCATAAGAGACGTGCTTGAATTAAATTTACCCAAAATTATTTAGGGCTCACCGTAGGTAGAAGGCTGGAAGCTGAATAGAGGGACGGCGGCAGGGAGGAGCAAGGACGAACGGTGTTCTGAAGAACGCGAGACGGAGGGTTCACTGGTTCAGTCACTGGGACGGGAGACGCGAGAGAGAAGTGAAGGAGGAAGAAGAAGTGAAGAAGGAAGAAGGAAGAAGAAGAAGTGAAAAGGAAGAGGAAGAAGAAGTGAACGACGGAGAAGAAGTGAGAAGCCCCTTCAAGAAGGAACTTCCGAACGACGCCGTTCCACATTAAGTGGAACGGTGTCGTTCAATAATTTTTTTTTTTAAACCCAGCTCCAAAACGACGTCGGTGTCGTTCAATAATTTTTTTTTTAAACCCAGCTCCAAAACGACGTCGTTTTGGAGCTGGGTTTTTAAAAAAAATTCGGAGTCGGAGTCGGAGCTCCTTCGAGCTCCGACTCTGACTCCGAATAATTTTTCGGAGTTACTCCGAATTCCGACAACTCAGACTCCGTCGGAGTCGGCATCGGAGTGGAGGTCGGACGGAGTCGGAATTCTCGAAATTCTGCACACCCCTAAATGTCGTTTGGTATTTGAAAGTTGGAAATATTGAATTTACAGTTAATTGATCATTTTCTGATTGGTTGTAAGTGCTTGTGTTTTCCTCCCGAAATTTTATTCATGGTTTTTACACACCATACATCACTGTTTTTTTTATTTTTTATTTTTTTTATCAAATTTGTGATATATAAATGATGATAAATAGAAAAATTCAATAAGTTTAAGAAGAATAAAATAAAATAAAATAAAAAATATGTAATATATAATGTGTGAAAATGATGAATATCAAATCTCATATATTATATTAAGTACTCTTCCCACCCTAAAGTGTTAGTCCTATGTCCAATTTCGCCACAAACTAATTTTTTTTATTTTTTTAAATTTAATTATACTAAATAAACAATTTGTGTGTTATCAACACCGCCTTATAAATAAAAACTTTCTACTCATTTTAATGTACAAATTACGCAAATAGAAAAACTCATAAAAATGAACTTTTGAAAAAAAAAAGCATAAGAGCCAACCCGAGAAGATAATCCGTCATTCAATATTCACATTATTATTTCTTGTGTATAATAATATATTTGTTAAAGATTTACGCACTGATACGGTATTTAGTACTTTACTTCCTATCCTATCGTTTCGTCTGTTTTCGTGGATAAGATGAGATGAAATTAGATTAAAATTAGATTAAAATTAAAAATTAAATAAAATTTATTAAAATATATATTTTTAATATTATTTTTATTTTAAAATTTAAAAAAATTGAATTGTTTATTTTATTTTATGTAAAAATTTAAAAAAATATAATAATGAGATGAGATGAGTTGAAAATAATTGTAAAAAAGAACAAGGCTAGTAGGAAAGCAGTTGAAATTCGTTAAGTCCCAATGTCTAGATATTTTAACTCATCTCATCATTCAAACATCACTTAAATATATATTTTTAAATTTTAATTCATTATTTTTTTAATCCAATTATTACCCGGTCATTATAACTTTTCTAAATTTTTAAATAAAATAAAAAAAATAATTTAAAATTTTTAAATCTCAAAATAAAATTATATTAAAAATTATATTTTATTAATATTTTTATTTAATTTTTTGTTATTTTTTAAAATTTTATAAAATATCTTAATATAAAATATTTTATTATTATTCATAAAAATATCTTATTACTATTTATAAATTTTTATCTTTCTTTCCAAACTCTATAATGACTTCTGAAGCGATATATATGCGTAGACGTAGGTCCTGTAAGATTCCATATTGTCGTAGAAAAATAATAAACATACCATCATTTTATCATTTATCATCTGTCATAATGCTTCTTTTTGAGCTTTTATTTTTCCTTTTTCGCTGTGCCTTAATTTTTTTTCTTGGTCGTTGTAAGTGTTTAATTTTTCCTCCACGATTACTGATTAGACAGTCGTCTTCTATTTTAATATAAAATTATAAAAAAATTTATAAGTATGTTGTGAATTTTTTTAAACAAATATATTTAAAAATGTTAAAAAAATACATGTAAAAAAAAACACATCAAAATAACTAGCGAGAATAGAAAAATGATACTCTCACCACTGATTCTTATAGCTCGATATTACTGCTGAAATTTATTATTTTATTTTTTAATTTTTCTTTTCACTTAATGATCAAGGAAGTATTTTTATATAATATTGTGATTTGTTTATTTTTTAAAAAAAAAATTTAAAAGTATAAAAAAATACATGTAAAAAAAGATAACAAAAAAGAAAAAGAACAATTACACTCATCTCATCTTATCTCATCATTATAATTTTTTCAAACTCCCACATAAAATATAAAAAACAATTCAAATTTTTTCAAATCTCAATTCAACTTTTTCAAATCTTAAAACAATAATAATATTTTAAAGTAATATTTTAAACTTTATATTATTTTAAAAATAATATTCTAACATCAAAATGTCAAACTCTCAAATTACTAAATTTATTTTAATTCAAAATTTCTTTATACGTGGAACTCATAACTTTTTTTCAATTCAACACTTTTTTATACGTGAGATCTACAATTTTTTTCAACTTCTCATAAATATATTTAAACTCATCTTAACATCAAAACACATTTAAACTCATTTTAAGTGGATCCTACAAAACTTACTCTATAATTTCCACTTACTATTATTTATTAAGAACACAACTCAACTCAACATTCAAACGTAACCTAAATCAAATCTAACTGACTCGAAGTAAAATAACAGACTCCTATACGCACCATTTGGGCTTAATACCAAACGTTGGGTTTAACATACTAAGATCGGCTTACAAATATCCTCTCAAGAACGCCATTTTTTCTTAGCTTTGCCATCTTTGACACCCCAGAAAAAAGTACTGATGATTCTTTGAAGTTTCTCAAGAACAGCTTTAGGCATTCTTAAGATGGAAAGACTATGCATAGGAATACTTTGGATCACATGTTTGATAAGAATCAACCACCCCCCACTAGATAACAATCTAGCTTGCCAACCCTCCAACTTAGCCTGGACTTTAGCAATCAAGTCATCAAAATGAACAATCTTCTGTCTATCGAAAATAATAGGAACTCCCAAATATTTGAAAGGAAAACATCCGTCTATAAAACCAGTGAGACAGAGGAGATCCCGGCATCTAGACAAAGAAATCTACGAAGAAAAAAAAATGGATTTCTTTTGGCTGACGACTTGCCCCGACCATCGTTCATAAGTCTTCAACACTTCAATAATAGCTCTCAATGAAGCCTTTCTCCCATTGCAAAAAAGCACTATCTCGTCAGCATAAAGCAGGTGAGAAATAATAGGGAATCTCCTCAGATGATAAAACGGAATGATCTTGCCCATATCTCTAACCCACGACCCTTTCTCACCATCTCTCTCTCTCTCTCAGTTATTTGCGCGCATGGGAGAAACAGCATAAATGAGTTTGCTTCCTCTCGTGCGTGTATTCATACAAAAACTAAATCATTAGATGTAACGTTCGAACGTTTAAGTTGTAAGTTCGAACATTAAAATATTTTTTCCAGATATTCAGATGACGTTTGAACGTTAAAAAATTTTAGCTAAATTTTCGGCAGATAACGTTTGGACATTAAATATACACGTTCGAACATATCTTCCTATGATAGAGCTTGAAATCAAGCAAGAAATTTTCCGCACTTTTATTTTCATGTTTGAATGTACGGAAATTGAAAGTTCGAACGTTTATAAATTTTCCAGTTAATTTTATCAATTAACGTTTGAATGAAAAATTTTAACGTTCGAACGTTTATAAATTATCACAGAGGTGAGGAAATCGAGTGGAAAATTTCCCGCATTTTTCTTCTCATGTTCGAACGTATTATAATGTAACGTTCAAACGTAAATTAACGAAATCTCATATATCTCGATTCATGTTCGCACATTAATAAATTAAAACGTTTGAACGTGGAAAGATCATCACAAATCTGAGGAAATCGAGCGGGAAAATTTTTGCATTTTTTTAACGTTCGAACGTGAATTTAGGACCTTATTCAGTAGTTAGTATTTATTAATATAATAGTTATATATATGAATTTTTTTTTAGATACTCATAATATTTCTCTTGAATATGATCTCTTTTTATTTTTGAAAAGTTGAGAAAAATACTAACCTTTTGTGGCTATTTTCTTCTTTCATATAATCTTGTTTGAGATATTCTTTGTTAATTTTAAATTCTTTTTTACTCAAGGGGTATATATGGGCATCATCTCCAATCACTTGTGAATATGTTGAAGAAAAATGTTGCTGAAAATGTTCATTTTTAGGATTACTTGTGAATATGTTGGAGAAAATAATCACATATGGCTTTGGTACCAAAGACGTAATCCCAGGTAGTAAATAACTACTAATAATAGCTTAATAATAATAATAATAAGCGTTATAACCAGCCATATGCATGAAAGCATGTAAAATAGATGGTATAGCTGATCATATGCAATATTAATATATGTTAATGTTGTTAGTAATATTGTAACATATACTCAATAAAATATGGTATACGAAAAGATTATAAGAATGATTGTATGTCATGTTATAAATGCATACATGAATTTACCTATACTGTGAATTGTTTTTCCATTATATATATAGCATTAATGTATAATATTAGTATATATCTAATAGTATTAGGATAATGTACTATATTATAACATTATACTATATAATATATTAGTATAGTATTAGTTTAATATTATATGTTATCGAAAAGAATGAATGTAGATTGGCTGGTTGGAAAATGATTTATTTGTCCAAATGCGGTAGAATCATCTTTTAATCAAGAGCACTTTATCTAACCTTTCAACATACTTTCTATCTTCATTTCCTTTGCCTGCAAAGGTGGCTAATAGAATGGAAAGATTTTTTGTGCTTTCTTGTGGGAAGGTTTAGAAGATAAGAAAAAATTTCATTTGATAAAGTGAGATAAGATTTGTACCCCTTTATCTTGTGGAGGACTAGGGATTAGAAAACTAAGAATTTTCAATAAGGCACTTTTAAGGAAACGGTTGCAGCGGTATTATCAAGAAGAGGATGTTGTGTGGAGGGATGTTATTGATGTCAAATATGGGAGTATCTGAGGAGGTCGGTGCTCAAATGAAGTAAGAGGGATGTATGGTATGGGTTTTTGGAAATTTATTCGTAATGGTTGGGAAAGTACTTTTTTCAGAAGTCTCAGATTTAAGGTGGGAAGGGGAACACGAATCAGATTTTAGCAAGATATATGGTTTGGCGATGTTGCATTGAAGAATGCTTTCCCTTCTCTATATAGGATTGCATTGGATAAGGGTACCTTTGTGGCTGATTACATGGACATATCTACAAGTTTTCTTCAGTGTCTGTAAGGTTTATTAGAGTTGTCCAGGATTGGGAGGTGGGGGACATTACTGAGTTTTATAGTGTTATATGCATGGAATTTAAAGGTTGGAGAGGAGGATAGGTTGCTTTGGACTCAATTGGGAAATAAGAACTTTTCGGTCTAATCCTTTGATAAGGTAATATCATCTCATTCTTCTATTGATTTCCAAAGCAAAGTACCAAACAAGGTTCCTTTCTTTGTTTGGCTGGCCTCCCATAGGAAAATTCTGACTATCGACAAGCTGAGAAAGCGCGTCATCATTATAATGAATTGGTATTTTATGTGTAGAAGAAATGGATAATCGGTGGACCACCTTTTCTTCATTGTGATGCGGCTAATGCTTTACAGGATGAAATCTTTACTAGGCTAGGTATCACTTGAGTAATGCTTAGGAGGGTGGTAGATTTATTTTCATGTTGGAGAGGAATTCGGTGCAATTGTCAAATCGTGATTGTTTGAAAGATGGTGTCATTATGCCTAATGTGGTGTACTTGGAATGAGAGGAATGATCACAGTTTTGATGTTAGGGAATGTTCGATACGAGGGTTTAGAGATTTTTTCTTCTATACTTTGTTATCTTGGACTTCTTCTATTATATTGAATGGGACTAGCTTTAATGACATTTATGCTACTTTTCACAGCAATTAGCTTGTAATTAGGTTTTTCTCTTGTATACTTCTTGTGTACTTGGGTCTTGCCTATATGTGGATTAATAAATTCTTCTTACTTATAAAAACAAAATTAAAAAAAAAAAAAAAAGAACTCCAAGCGTTCTCCGAAGTGTCTACATTCCTAAATGATACTGCTAATATTATGAAATGTAGCTTTATTTCCACTTACAAAGTGCAACTCTGCAGGTTATTGATGCTACAAATGACGTGATCGATAGTATTGACAAAGATGAGTTGGCAAAATTTTTCTCGCTTAGAAGTGACCCTGAAGATGAGGAGGCAGAGGTGCCTGTTTTACACCAATGCTTACCTTATGCCACTCTCTCATACGTACGTTTGCTTTTCTGGTCTGAGGCAATTAATATTTTCTTCCTTTAATCTAGAAAATCAAGAAGAAGATGGAGATGACCCGTGATCAATTAGCAGAGGCACTGTACCAAAAAGGATTGGCTCTGGCGGATATTAAGTCCCTAGAGGTAGGAGTGTTATCATGTTTCAATTAATATTTATATGTTTTGATCAATTATGAAGAATAACATGTGCATATATGCTAATGTAAATTTCTGTAAAACTTGATTTTGCCTTAGAAAAAGTTTGACAAATTAAGAAATTAAGGAAAAAAGAGATTAAAGAGCTTTTTTAACAAGTAAGAAAAAATTTTAGTATTAGAATCTAGGCAAAGCTCGAGTACATAGAAAGTATACAAGAGAGACCTCTAGTTAGGAAGGAGGATGAATAGAAGCAAGAAAATCACAAAAGTTAAGCCCATTGAAATCTATTACAGTGGTCCAAAGAAATAGTACCCTGAAAAAGAAACTTCTGAGATCCACTACGGAGCACTCATTGTCTTCAAAGTTTCGGCCATTTCTTTCCCTCCCAGATGCACCGCATGAGGCAAATAGAAATTATCTTCCAAATAGCTGCGATTTGAGGAACTCCATAAAGACTTCTCCAGCTATCAAGTTGATTACCTTCTAGGGCATAATGTGACATACCAGTTTTGGTTTTAGGGTATATAAGTAATTTTTCTAGTAAAATTTTTATTTTAGAATTTATATTATTATGATTATAGTTTTATCAGAATTTATATTTACTTTATCTTTATATTTTCTATTATAGTTGTTATTTAAGATTTGTTAGAGTTTCGTTTTAATAAGGATTTCTAAAGTGTATCAGATTACGTTTACTACGGTTTTGTTTTGAAATTTAAAGTTTAATTTTTCCTCTAGTCACGGAACCTCATCTCATTGTTAGCCTCTGTGTAAACACTTAAAATCTCCAAAAACCCGTAAGTTCCTTGTTTCAAATTTGAAACCCTAACCTCAAACCCGTATATTTCTCAGTGATTTTCGCTAACATCCTAGTGGACAACTCTGTTGCCGAGTATCTTCTACTCATGCACATCTCCAGTCTCTTGCACGTGCACGTCTATGCTCCTCTAGGGTTTCTCTTATTTTTTCTCTATCATTCTACCATTATAAAGCGTACTTACCTGTCCATGAGAGGAGAAACTTGTGAGCCGCGTGAATCCCCTGTTTCTGAAAATCCCCTTTTGCTCGAGTCAGTGTCGTCGCCCTTCTCCTTGGTAGTCACCTCAAGAGGTGCCGAACCCCTCTCCGACGACTCAGAAGCCGCCGACCTGCAGCCCCCATCGAGCCACTCTTTTTCCGGTAAGGCCTCGGTCGCCACCAGCCTTTTCTCGCTCTCTTTTGTTTTGGTCTAGTAGTTCCTCTCTCTAACTCTCTATTTTTTCTCTCTCACTCGGTGCCGCACCATCATAGGGACACCCCTAGTCGCGTTGCCGGTCACTCCCAGCCACCAGCGTCGCCATCGCCTCAGCCCTCCCTCGATGAGCCACCATCGCAGACCCTCTCTCTCTCAGCTCTTTGTTTTTCCTTTGTTGCCGTGTCTTCGGATTCTTGAAAGAAGCCGTAAGTTTTGTTGGGCCTTGGGCCCTGGGCCTTATGTGCGTACGTGTGATGGGCTTGTTCTTTTGATTGGGCTCTTGTAGTATTATTATTATTATGGGCCAGAGTTTTGACTTTTTACAGATTATAATGATGTTTAATTGAGCTTGTATTTTAAGTTAGACTTGATCTTATTTTATTTCAATAATTATTTTAGTGATTTTTATTGAGTTTAATATTCCTAGTTGAGTTTATTTTTTATTAAATAAATATATTTAGTTAAAGGTTCATTTTAATAAAAATGTTTAAAGAATTGGAAATATGTTTTATAGTATAATTTTAAGTCTAATATTTAGTTAATATTTCCTTTGTCAATTTAGTAAGATTTTAATAAAATTTCTATGTCAAGAATTTAATGAAATTTATTAGGTTTCTATAAGATTTAATAATTATGTTGAGAAATGAAACTTAGTTTCAGAATTTAAGATTTTATGAATTATTTTAAAATAGCTTGAGTATTTCTACTAAATTATAAATTAGTATTTTTAAGTAATTTAAATACTAGGAATTATTGATTTTAGTGTTAAACAAAATATTTGTTTGACTATCTTTTAGAATTCCAAATTTAGTTAAGTAAGATATTAGTATTTATTTATTTATTTCCAAACAATTTAGTGATAGTTATTTATTGTATATAGGTCTCAAGTTACGAAATATTATTCTAGAAGAAACACATCGAGGTAAGTAATTTGATCATAAATTAAGATCATCACAGTTAGCTATGTATTATTCAAGCCAGTTTATTGACAGCCATTATTTATGAACCGCTTATGTCATATCTAAACATGTCATCCAGCATAGCATACGATCATGTCATTCCGCATCATGTTTCAGATTCAGAAATTATAATTATGTATGTATTATGTCATGCATCTCATGTGTATAAAACACGTAAGCCATCTTAAATTCAAGTGTAAGATAAGTTCAGATCAGTTAATAAGATGGTCATTCAGATGCATGGTACTAATGCAGTTCAGTTTCAGTGTAGTGTGCAAGCCACGAACTCAGTCGTGGTCCACCATAGTATGCTAGAATACTATCAGCAGTTCCCCTTGCTGCAGCGGGATGTGGGGCCGGTGCACAACCTTGCACACAGGGTTAAGTGTGTTGGCCAGTCAGATAAGTCAGAATCAGTCAGTTAGTTCAGATAAACCAGTCATACATAGCATAAGTATCAGCATGAAAAGTCATGAATTTTAAGCTCAGCATGAAAGTTCTTATGAAAATCTTATGTTTATTACGTTTACGTTGTGATAGATTTCTTACTGAGTCATTGACTCATTTTAGTTTATTTTCATATTTTTAACCACCCAGGTGAAGATGATGATTACGAGCAGGCAGGTCAGGAGTAGAATGAGCATTTTATTTTTAGTTCAGATTAACTAAAATAAAACATGTCTTTTATGACATGAATTTATTCAGTTTATTCTTTTAATGTTTTTGGAAGACAATTTTTATTAGACCTTTTATTTCATAATAAATTACTTCAGTTTATTTTTCAATTATGAAATTAGAGAATCTCTTGACGGGTTTATTTTCACGAAAAATACGTGACACACCTAGCCTACAGGAAGGGGGTGTTACACATAATCCATGGCTCTATCCTGCTGAGATTATAAAAAAACCACAAGCCTAGTGACTGAGCAGCATACTAACCATTGCTAGCCCCATTCTGATTATAGGAAATATCTATTAATGTTTGATTTATGTCTTTTTCAACCCAATGTGTGTGATCTTAAGGTAATAGTTGATAGTGATTTGTTCCTTTATAAAAGCGACTATTGAGAAGGCAGAAACAATGTCACCTTTTGTGAGCTGTGATTATCATTTACAGTGGCTTATTTTCTCAAGTTCCAGATTGAAAAGGGAAACATATATGCGTCTTTTCCTGAGAGCTATGATTACCATACTTTGTGGCTTTTTCTCTGAATTTTTCTTTTTACGTTTCTAGCTAGGTGTGCATTATATTTAGTTTTATTAGAAGCCATTAGCATGCACAGTAGGCACACCTTCTCATACATGATCTCTTCCACCAATTAGTCCATCTCTCTAGAGATCTAGAGACATGCATGGCTAATGGCATAACTCTCTAATTGCTTCCGCATGGAAGTTTTGGTGATTAGTGGAACTCATCCATCTCACTGTTAAAGTCAAAAAGCCAGGGATCCTCCAAAGAAGAAGCTCTATGAACTAAAGCTCTCTTTAATTGATGAGATTGGATGGAGTCATTTGGCAGCATATGAAAGGCAATGGATGTATGTGCGCTTTCCGGCCAGCTTGCCACTTTTTTAAGGTGGTTCCATTAATTCAGATCAAGTCTATCGGATTGGAAAAGTAGGAGGGACCCATTCAAGTGATTTGATTTTCTGTATGCATAGTCTTACAAATTAAAATGACCAGTTTCTGGACTGCCTCGTTATCAAAATGATAACTAATTTACAAATAAAATAAAGGGGAGTGTGGTACTCCTTCAGTATAAGACCAGCCCTCCAAATCTGAACCGTACGTAATTCGATCCAGTTTTTTTTTTTTTTTTTTTTAAGACTACTCTTTCTGATATAAAAAATGATGCCTCAAACAAAAAATAAATCATTTTTAGTAATCCTATATTTCAAGGCCAGCCCTCCAATTCCGAACCTTATCTACTTGATCCCTTGTTTTTTAGTTAAGACTACTTGATCTTTTGACACTAAAATGATTACTAAAACGGACCAAAAAAACAACATGCGTTGATCATTTTTAGTAGTAATCCTTTAATTTTCTAAGACCAGCCCTCCAATACTGAACAAAAATCAATTTGATTCCGTGTATTGATCAAGTCACAGGCGTTTAATAAGTAGAGACTTGATGAGGACATCTCCTTCTATTAATGTTTTAGTTTCTATTAATGTTTTAGTTATTTTATTAATGTTTTGTCTATTTTATTTAGGGTTATATTGCCCTACTACTTAAAGACATTTCTATTTTTGCCATTTTATTAATGTGTTAGTTATTTCATTTAGGGTTTGTGTTGCCCTAGTACTTAAAGACATTTGAAGGAATTTTGGAGTTAGTTGATTTTGAATGCAAAAACTGATGCGCTAGCCACCCCCTTCAGTCCCGATTGTTTTCTTTTTCTCCCTCCCTCCTCTCTCGTTCATTTCTCTTCTCTATTTTCTTAATATTCTGCTCTACCTCTTGTCTCATTTCTACCCTACATCATATTGGTATCAAGAGCCGGTTCTATTGTTTTCTCAAACAATACCGAGCCACGCTGACAAAACACCTAGCGCTATTCGTTTCATCTCCTTCCTCCGAAAACCAGCGCCGAAAACTCACCCACCTGAGTTCCCTTCGATCCAAGCCAAAGCAAAACCCGTCGAAGACCTTGCCGAGAACTGGGTTCTCTTCAGTGAATCGGCCCTCTCCGTTTCTCCATCTCGTTCTCTGTGAGCACACCGCCAGTAAGCCTCTCGACCTCCCCGTTACCTCCGTCTCACCCTCGGCCTCTCCCGAAATACCCAGTACCGAGATACACAGAGACAACAGGTGCAAAAAAAAAAAATAGAGAAGACAGTACAGACCTCGCCGAAACCACTAGACTTGAGGCAGACGACGCCGGAAACACAGCATCTCAGCTCCGATTCTTCTCCCTCGACCAGACGTCTAACTCTCCTTCAGTCTTCTCCTCTCGCGTGACTTCCAGCACAGAAACAGCAGAATGCAAAAGAAATAAAGAGAGGGAGTCGGAGTTCCGCGAGTGGCTTTTCAACGAGTGTGCACAGTTATCAACACGAGCAAAGGGAAGTTTTACTATCTCTTTCTTTGGTTTTACACAATCGGTTTGTTTTGAAAAGGTATTAATTGTTTCTCTGTGTTGCTATTACCATAGTGAACTTAGCCAAACCCGCATTTGCTACAGCTAGATTTATTCAACACTTGGACTTTGTGTTACTTCCTATTTCTTGTGTTTCCATTCTCACTTCCATAGCCTGAAGCTTTACTCTCATTTTTGCATTGATTGTCTTTAAAAAAAAAAAAAAAAAGAAATCAGCATTGCTACGTGATTGGACTTGTTTGATTAGCATTTGACCATTGCTTTGTTATTTAAAAAAAAAATCAGTATTATTTGTTTGCCGTATTTTGAATTTACTTAATCCCAAAAAAAAAAAAAAAAGACATTATTATCTGGTTCAGTTGATATTTTTCATTGCTTGCATTTATTGTTCATTGATCTCTCCATTGCACTTCATTTAGCGGGTGTTGCATTGCATGCAGTTGCGTAGTGGTCGTCTTGTCACCTCTAGTTCCAGTACTTTTACCATGGACCCTTCCCCATTTGATGCCCTCACTCGGCAATTAGCTCAACTAGCCAATAACCAGCAACATGTACAAACTCAATTAGCGGCTGTCCAAACTGAGATGGCTGCTACTCGTGAGGGGAACAGGGACCTAGCTGCTAGGTTGAACAATTTTGAGGAACTCCCTCATTCGTCTGACAACTCTGAAGTGTCCCAAAATAGACGCCATCGTCGTCGACGAGGTGATCGACAACATGTCAGACATGATCGTGGGGGTAGGGATTATGATCTTGAGCGAGAACGAGACCATTACCGCCAAGGTACTCAGTCCCCTACTCGCCATGAGGAGCGTTTATTCAGAAACATTAAGCTAGAGGCCCCTACTTTTGAGGGTTGCTTAGATCCTCGAGCTTTTACTCAATGGATTAGGGATATGGATCGTTTCTTTACCTGGTATAGAGTCCCTGAAGATCGAAGAGTTCAATTTGCTAGCCTGAAACTAACTGGCACTGCCCAACTCTTTTGGGAAAGTGTAGAGGATCTCCTTGAGAGGCGTCATGCGCCTCCCGTTGGGAGTTAGGAAGAAATAAAGCGTCGTCTTCAAGAGAAATACCTGCTCCAATCTTACAGGGGTAATTTGTTGGACCAATGGAATGCCCTTACACAGGGCAATCGGCCAGTGACCGAGTATGTCACTCAATTTGATGAATTCCGAATGAGATGTCATATTGTTGAGGATGAGGCCATGACTTTGAGTAGGTTTAGACAAGGCTTAAAAGATGACCTTAGACGCGAGCTTGTCCTTCGGGGTGTCGCTACACTTGACCATGCTTACTCTTTAGTCCGAGACTATGAGTCGGTCATGAGGACTCCGTATGGAAGGCGCGGTGACAACCGACCTTCCATCACCCCAGCGCCCACCCTTTCCCCTAAGTCTCTCTTAGGACCTCCGCCATCTAATGTTTCCCCCGCATGGGAAAATAAGGGTAAAGGTCCTGAAATTCCAAGGACTTCCTCCCGCTTGCAGTGTTTCAAATGTAAGGGTTTTGGTCACATTTCTTCCAATTGTCCTAGTCGAACCCTAGTCATTGAGGAACATGAGGGTATAGTTGATGAACTGTTAGAAGATCAAGTCTATGAGCCTAATCTTGAGGAGTTTGGTGATTTAGGTGATGATGAGGGTACCTTCTTAGGTTGTATCCGAACCTTTCCTGTGGATTTAAGTTCTGTACCTTATGCTCCCGACACACCCAGATTAAGTGTTGTACGTTGCACCCTTACCCAACCAAAAGGTGCTGATGATTGGCGCCGTCATGCCATCTTTCATACTTATATCAAAATCAATGATAAGGGTTGTAAAATCATTGTGGATAGTGGGAGTTGCATTAATGCGGTTTCTGTGGCTACTGTGTCCCGTCTTGGATTACAACCAGTGCCTCACCCTCAGCCGTATAGTGTTTCTTGGGTTGATACGTCTTCCATAGCTGTGAAAGAGCGTTGTCTGGTTCCTATCCAGTTCTTAGAGTATAAGGATCGTATATGGTGTGACGTCATTCCTATGGATGTCGGTCATGTCATTCTTGGCAGGCCTTGGTTATTCGACTTAGATGTGTGACTATCCATGGTCGATCCAATTCATGTTCCTTTGTGTTTAATGGAAAGAAGATTCATCTTAACCCTTTACCTCCAAAACCTGTTGGTTCACAACAAACAAAGAAAATTGTGGAACGAAAAGGGTTAAATATCATTAACTCTACGGAGTTTGAGCGTGCACTCGTGAGTGCTCCTATTGTGTTTGTTGTAGTTGTTATGGAGGTTCCTTTGGCATCTCCAGTAGTGGTCCCTGATGAGGCCCAATCATTTTTTCAGGAGTTTCAGGATGTCTTCCCTGAAGACCTCCCTGACCACTTACCTCCTCTACGGGATATTCAACATGCCATAGATCTCGTCCCAGGAGCGTCCCTTCCCAACTTGCCTCATTATAGGATGAATCCCACTGAGCATGCTGAGCTCCAAAGACAAGTGGGTGAACTTCTTCACAAAGGCTTTATCCTTGAGCGTTTAAGTCCTTGTGCAGTTCCTGCCCTTTTGACTCCTAAGAAAGATGGTTCTTGGAGGATGTGCATTGATAGTCGTGCCATTAATAGGATCACAGTGAAATATCGATTTCCCATCCCTAGGCTTGATGATATGTTGGATATGATGGTTGGTGCCACAATATTTTCGAAAATTGATTTAAAGAGTGGGTATCACCAAATTAGGATTCGCCAGGGTGATGAGTGGAAGACTGCCTTCAAGACGAAGGACGGCCTTTATGAGTGGTTGGTCATGCCTTTTGGACTAACCAATGCCCCAAGTACTTTTATGAGAGTGATGACACAAGCTCTTCAGCCTTTCATGGGTAAGTTCCTCGTCGTCTACTTTGATGACATTCTCGTTTACAGTAGGACTAAGGAACAGCATCTAGATCATCTCACACAGGTTTGTTCCACTCTTCGTGAGACAAATCTGTATGCTAATGTGAAGAAATGCTCTTTCTTCACCGATCGGGTTGTCTTCCTAGGATTCATTGTGTCTTCTACTAGAGTATCTGCTGACCCCACAAAGATTCAGGCCATTGTTGGTTGGCCTGAGCCCAAGACTATACATGATGTCAGGAGTTTTCATGGTCTGGCTACATTTTATCGTCGTTTTATTAAGGGGTTTAGCACAATCATGGCTCCTATCACGGAGTGCATGAAGAGGGGAGAATTTCAGTGGACATCGGAAGCGGCTAAGGCTTTTAAGTTAGTCAAGAAGTGAATGACAGAAGCTCCTGTCATGCGACTTCCTGATTTCTCCAAAGTTTTTGAGGTTGAGTGTGATGCTTCAGGGGTAGGAATAGGTGGAGTTCTTAGCCAGGAACGCCACCCTGTTGCTTATTTCAGTGAGAAGTTAAATGATGCCAAACAACGGTACTCTACCTATGATAAGGAACTGTATGCGGTTGTGCAAGCTTTGCGCTATTGGCACCATTATTTGCTACCTCAGGAGTTTGTTCTTTATTCAGATCATGAGGCCCTCCGCTACCTCAATTCCCAGAAAAGATCGAATTCTAGGCATGGCCGTTGGGTTGAGTATTTGCAAGCTTATTCTTTTGCTTTAAAGCATAGGAAGGGCGTTGAGAACCAAGCAGCTGATGCCTTGAGCCGCCGTATCTCCCTTTTGTCTATCATGAATGTCAAGGTCATAGGTTTTGAAAGACTTAAGGAAGAGTATGAGTCTTGTCTTGATTTTAGGGATACTTTTTTCGCTTTGCAAAGCGGGCAGTCGGATACCATTGATGGTTTCCGTTTGGAGGATGGTTATCTTTTTAAAACCAATAAGTTGTGTATCCCTCGGACTTCAGTTAGAGACTTTATAGTTTGGGAAGTTCATGCCGGAGGCTTGGCTGGACATTTTGGACGTGATAAGACCATAGAAGAGATTGAACGTCAATTCTATTGGTCTAGCTTGAAGAGAGATGTGGCTAAGATAGTTAGCACCTGTAACACTTGTCAATTAGCCAAACAAAAGCGACAAAATACTGGTCTCTACACACCCCTTCCTGTCCCTAGTTGTCCTTGGCAAGACGTTAGTATGGATTTTGTGTTGGGACTTCCACGCACTCTGAAGAAGTATGATTCTATTTTTGTTGTAGTGGACCGTTTCTAAAAAATGGCTCACTTTATCCCTTGTAGCAAAACTTCAGATGCGTCTAAGGTCGCTAGGTTGTACTTTAACGAGATTGTCAAGTTGTATGGTCTTCCTAAAACCATTGTTTCAGATAGGGATGTTCGCTTCACAAGTCATTTTTGGAGAACCCTATGGCATATGGTTGGCACTAAATTGAAATTATCCACTGCTTATCACCCCCAGACAGATGGTCAAACTGAAGTTGTCAACCGCAGTCTTGGCAACTTATTAAGATGTCTGGTTCAGGAGAATCTTAGGAATTGGGATTTGATCCTCCCTACAGCTCAGATTGCATATAACAGTTCGGTGAATCGGTCTATAGGTATGAGTCCCTTTGAAGTTGTTCATGGCTACAAACCTAGGAAGCCTTTAGACCTTATTCCCATGTCCCCTCATGCTCATGTATCTGTGTCAGCTGAGGCTTTTGTTCAACATCTTCATGACTTGCATATTGAGATCAATAAACAACTTGAGGCCAGTAATGCATCATATAAACTGCAAGCTGATTTGCATAAACGACATGTTGAATTTAAAGTTGGGGATTATGTTATGATTCGAATTAGACCGGAACGGCGTCCACCTGGATCCGCTTCCAAATTGTAAGCACGTAGTGCTGGTCCTTTTAAAATTTTAAAGCGTGTTGGTCCAAATGCATATATTATTGATCTTCCATCACATTTTGGTTACCACCCTACTTTCAATGTTGAGGACTTAGTTGCTTATAAAGGCCATTTCAATCCCTCTAGTGATCCTTTTCTGCCTCCATCTGTGAACCTTGATCCTGAAACTTTTGTAACTCCTAATCCACTACCATCCATCACAGCACACAAAGATAAAATTGATACTATTCTAGATGAACAGATTGTGTTGACCAATGATGGAGAGGTTCAGCGTTTCCTTGTTCGTTGGGTCGATCGACCAGATTCTGACTGTACATGGATTCCCAGAGAGACACTACAGCAGCTTGATCCAGATTTATTAGAGCTTTATCGGAGCCAACAGGATCTTCCTTTGCCTGGGTCACCAGCCACCTGTTCTAGAGAAGTGGGTAGGGACACCAGATTCAGACCTCCACTCACACGTGTTTATGGCCGTCGGAAGAAGCGTGCTCAACCACTTAGCTTATGGTTGGGTGATTGATTGCAGCCTTAGTGTGACTCATCAACTTGACAGAATCAAGCTTTTTCCACCCCGGGAGAGTTGATGAGGACATCTCCTTCTATTAATGTTTTAGTTTCTATTAATGTTTTAGTTATTTTATTAATGTTTTGTCTATTTTATTTAGGGTTGTATTGCCCTACTACTTAAAGACATTTCTATTTTTGTCATTTTATTAATGTGTTAGTTATTTCATTTAGGGTTTGTGTTGCCCTACTACTTAAAGACATTTGAAGGAATTTTGGAGTTAGTTGATTTTGAATGCAAAAACTAATGCGCTAGCCGCCCCCTTCAGTCCCGATTGTTTTCTTCTTCTCCCTCCCTCCTCTCTGGTTCATTTCTCTTCTCTATTTTCTTAATATTCTGCTCTACCTCTTGTCTCATTTCTACCCTACATCAAGACTCCATGCATATGGTGGGTAAGACTGAAAAAGACGCCGCAAATTCTAAGTTCTGCACTGGACCGTCAAATACGCATGCATCCGATCGATGATCTCTTTCGCCCCCAACGAAACCCATTCACCCCACTATAAACAGTCACTGTAGTGCTTGAAAGACTTTCGATCGAATGAGTTCCTCGGTTCATTTGTTGGATTATAACAAATCCTTTATTTTAAGAAACATGAGCCAGGTCGTTATTTTATTAGATAAATTGCTTCTTCTTTTTCGTATATTGAATTGACCCTTTTGATTCTTTTGTATTTCTGATTTTAATTTAAAAAAAACGTCCATATGATGATCATTGTGTGGAAGTACTGCATAGCTAGTTGAGGACAACATCAATATGCTCTGATCTTAGGGTAACCACGCAATCCAATTCCTCCACTTGGATATAAAAAGCAGGGTCAGAGAGTGACATCAACGGAAAACTAGTAAAGTTGCTTTAAGAAAATATATATTCCAAGCAGCAGCCATAATTTTATTCTTTCTTTTACTCAAGGTGGTCATTTTCAAATCGCATTCCATGGCTTGCAAGTATCGACATAGGTTGAAACTATTTGTAGCAGTAAAGCCTGACTTTTGGGCTATGAGATAGGATTTTGGATCAGCTGGATATTTTAGGAGAGTTGTGGTGATGCATGAGCTCGCCCTTGGAACAATAGCTGTGGCTCAAATTAGATATTCTACAATAGAGTGGAGCTCCTATAATCACATTTAAGAAGGGTTGCTACGGTGGTTGTCCCACCTCCCTTTGGCTTTGAAAAAAAAAATTACTTGATCGGAATGTTGGCAGCCAGCTCATTGTCGCTAGCTTCGAACGACTTCTTAAAAGAAAAATGAAAGTTGAGTATAGGGTGGGTAAGATTTATGCATTTTATTTGAAAAAATAAGAAAATTTATAACGCATATGATGTAATCATTTTGTTTTATGATGGATTTTATTTTTTTAAAAAAATCAATTCGTGAAACTTGTAAGATTATATATAACTTTATTCTTTTGTAAAAGTAGAGATATAGGCAACACGTGACATTGTGGGGTTGGATAAGTCTCGAGTGCCTCTTAAGTCTTATGTGTTCTAAAAGTAATGATAAATGGTGAATTAAACGGGAATTTGTAAACGCTCCCCGGAGACAAGGTAGCTCGCTAAATATACTTGACCCGTCTTAGCTAGCGTCTTATGTTTCAACTTTCAAGGGCTACTAATTAATCAGCTATACAACCCATGACATAGTAATTTTCGCTTTTTCCTTAAAAAATGAGCAGAAATGCTGCGAAGCGGTCCAACTCTTAAACTTGGAATAGCAGCCCTCCAATCAGACATTGACACGTAAACAAAAACACAATAAACCCTTTAGACCTCACCACACATAATCACGAGCTATTCCCTT
Source organism: Juglans regia (assembly GCF_001411555.2). Classification (NCBI taxonomy): domain Eukaryota; kingdom Viridiplantae; phylum Streptophyta; class Magnoliopsida; order Fagales; family Juglandaceae; genus Juglans; species Juglans regia. The sequence goes on from NC_049908.1 coordinate 17,232,956, forward strand.
CACAAAATCGGTTTCTATTTTCCAACTCACATTTTTTTTTCTTCTCTTCGTCCACTTCCAGCCCGCCTCTTGCTGCACCACCAAGCCCGCCACCCACCGAACAAGACTTGAGCACCATTGTCGGAACCGACCAAAGTTATTTCTATATGAATCCCACAGTACACACAATATTAAAGATTGATATAATAAACAACTTAGATTGTTGTTTCTATAAGAATTCTTAGTAGAGGTTTTTTCCTTAACAAATTCTGCTTGTTAAAGGTTTTTTTCCTCAACAAATTATGCAGCAAGCAATATTAACAAAAGGGCTTTCCACTACAAGTCAGAATCAATTTATTTAGTCTAGTTGAGGAAAACGGAAAACAGACCAACACTTCAACGTTGAGGGAGCTTGGGGGCGGCGTTGTTTTGGCGATTTCATATGGGAGAGAGGTGAAGGAGAGGGTAGTCCAACGTCAATGAAAGGAGAGGGGTGAGCTTGGGGCGGCGTAGATGGGAGTGATGGGAGAGAGGAGAGGGGGCAACATGGATCTGGGCAATTTAATATGGGAGTGAGGATAGGGGTGAGGGAGAACCCAATTTGACGTCGATGAAAGGAGAGGAGTCATGGGCGGCGTTGATGGAAGCGGTGGGAGAGAGGAGAGGGGGCGGCGTTGATTTGGGTGATTGAGGAATCTGGTTGAGCAGGATGATGGGAGAGAGGAGTGGGTGAGGGATTTGATTTTCGATGTTTTTACTATTGATTTTAATTTGAATATGATTATTAATTAATATATAATAGGTAGAATAGTAAAATATGATAAAATAAATTAAATTAATAATTAAAAAAATTAAATATTTTTTAAATTATTGGTTACTCATTACTATATAATGAATAAATGAATAATCTAATGTGGAGATTTTATGTGAATAATCAAAATCAAATCCATCTTATATTATTTTATTGTTATATAATGAAAAAATAGTTATTTCAATGTAGAGATTTATATAAATAGAATAGCCAAAAATTAAATTTCTCTTATATTCATAAAAAATATCATTTAGCTTTGGTTAATCCATTGAGGATGCTCTAGTGTTTTAAATCTTTGTAAGTTATGTTTTTCCAATTATAATTTGTACCAACTACACACAAGAAAAAGTGTACATGCTAAGTGTTTCTGTAGTATCTCTTCCAATATTTTTAAGTTCTGAATACTGCAATTTACAAGTTAGAACTCTTTTTACATTGGGGACTAAGAGCTGGGTACTGGTTTTTTTGAGAAAACATTGGGGACTAAGAACTCTTTTTACATTGGGGATAGTTTGTTTGGTTCATAAATTCATTTCAACTCATCTCAACTCATCATTATAATTTTTTTAAATTTCAACACAAAATATAATAAATAATTTAATTTTTTTAAATTCTAAATAATAATGATATTAAAAAAAAATGTTCTAATAATATTTTATTATTTCAACTCAACTCAACTCAACTCAACTCAACTCAATTCAACATTTAAACACAGCCTGAGACCAATGGAGGGATTTGAAGGGACGGTTTCGAAGGGATGAGGGAGGCCGATGGGGGTGGGAGACGAGGAGAGAGAGAAAGAGAGATCTAGGTAGGGCTGAGCACCAACTATTTCAGAGTCGGAGTGCCCAACCTCTGACTCCGACTCCGACTCCGAGATTTAGAGAATCCGCTCTGCCTCCGACTCTGACTCCAACTTGTCGGAGCGGAGTCAGATTTTTGGACCTTTTTTTTTAATTTTTTTTAACCTCATATTTGACCCACTTTTTAAAAAAAATGTGGGCTTTCAAATTTCAATTTTCTCAAAATTATAATCCAAACTTATTAAACTTTTGATTATAATAAAAAATACAACTAAATAAAACAAGTAACATACTAACATACATTCAAAAATTAAAAATAAAAATAAAAATAAAGTCATATTTTTACATATACTCCCATCATCCATGATTTCATATCCACATCTAACTAATCACTACAATAAACAAAGGCACCGTATGCGAAATGAAGATTAAAAAAAAAAGCACCGTATAGTTACTATAGTTTACTATTATAATTACTATGAATCTATTTTTAATTATATTATATATATATATATGAAGCTTCATAAAAAAAATATATGATATATATTATTATATATCAATATTAAAAAAAAAATCACCATATATGAAATGAAGATTCAAAAAATAGTATTACTATTTTATATATATTATAGTATTACTATATTATACTATTAGTCTATTACTATATCTTATAGTATAATTACTAATACTATAGTATCATATTATTAGTATGTTAGTGATTTAATATTATATATATATTAAATCTCTAATATCTTATACTTGATATATATATTAATATATATATAAATATTAGTAATACACTAATATTATTAGTATATTAGTATTAGTATTAGTTATACGAGTAGTGATATTAGTATTAGTTATTATTAATACTATATATTATACTAATAGTGATATTAATACTATATATAGTTATAATGATTAGTATAACTACATTAGTATTAGTTATAGTGATTTAGCATAACTATATTAATATAAGTTATAGTGATTTAGTATAGGTATAATACTATAAGTTATAACTATAGTCTATAATAGTATTAGTATAAATATTAGTATTAGTTATAGTGATTTAGTATAGGTATAATACTATAAGTTATAATTATAGTCTATATTAGTATTAGTATTAGTTATAGTGATTAGCATAACTATATATTAGTATTTATAGTGATTTTAATTTAGTATAACTATATAATACTATTAGTATAAATCACTATACTAACTACATCACTTATAGTATTAGTATACTAATACTAGTATATCACTATAGTTAATAGTATCATATAGTAATATAGTATTAGTAATTAATACTATAGTGATTTATATAGTAATTTATATATAGACTGGATTACTAATAGTATTAGTATTAGACCATAAATCTAATTAATATACTAATGTATATTGGTATTACTAATATATTTATCAAAATGAATATGTTGAGAATTTATTAAGTCAAAAAATATAATTAATACAATATATTGTTATATAAAATTTATATGAATAATACTTTAGTTATTATACATTAGTATTATATGTTATTCTAAATTTATAGATTAGTGTTTATCCATTAGTATTACATGTTGATGTTATTATGCATCTTAGTGTTTATAGTATATTATATATACATTAGTATTACATGTTATTATATTTATACATTAGTAATTTAGTGTTACAACTTACATGTAACATGGTAGTAATATTGTAAATTTGTAATAGCATGATATTTACATATAGTCATATACTAAACTATTATTATTTATTAGTCAATTTAGTCTATATATTATAGTATAGATATAGTATTTAACTAATATATTATTGAGTTTAACTAACTATATAAGATATAGTTGTATAAAATTTAAATAATTAATATATAAAAAACACATATTTTTATAAAATATGTATAAAATCGGAGGCGGAGTCGGAGGGCCAAGTCGGAGGTGGAGGCGGAGTCGGAGTCAGTTCTTCAATGACTCCGACTCCGACTCCGATTTTCAATAGGAAAAAAACTTCGACTCCGACTTGTCGGAATCAGAGCGGACCCGGAGCGGAGCCAGAACGGAGTTGGATTCAGAGTCGGATTGTCGAATTTTTGCTCAACCCTAGATCTAGGTCACAGGACACAAGAAATTAAATTGTGATATGCTGCATATGTGAGTGTATACTCAATGTTACTCAAAATCATACGTGGCAGTTTATTATTTGTTGGTGTAAAAGACCGTGTGACACCCGACCGGCTCCAGTCTCTCCCATGACAAAAATAAGTGTGTCATGAGACCC